>NW_027069672.1:57500-133451 GCF_002906115.3 Quercus suber | reverse complement strand
AAAAAAAAAAAAAAAAAAAAACCAAGAATCTCTCTCTCTCCCTCTCTCTCAAATTTGGTGGTGGGCTATAACGTCATCGGTCAGATCACAAACCATTGGATGAAGGGACTAACAAGATGGCGTAGGTGTTGTTGATAATGGTGAATGCCAATGAGATTGCGTTGTGTCATAACTTGTATGACTAGTCACCACACGGCTGCGTTCATTTACAGCCCTAATTGGGTGATTAGGTGTGATCGGTGTTGATTTAAAGCAGGGAATTGTAGTGAATCATTGTTATTGGTCATCAACAAATTATTGATCAACCGAAAAATGAAAAAAAGTTTAGTGTTAGAACATAAATAAATAAGGCGCCATTTGGTCACCATGTTTAAACACTGAACACTAGCGTCCAAAAAAAAAAAAAATGTATTTGGTGTACCAGTCCTGTTCCTTGTTGTTTGGAAAAAATTGTTCAAAAACCAATGTTATAAAACCCATTTTTGAAGTCACCTCCAAACAGTTTTTAAACAACAAATACTAGTGCTCAGTGGCAATTCCGTAATTATCTTAAACAACAAACACTAGTGCTCAGGTCAGCTTTTTCGTACTTTGGTCAGTTTTTTTTTTTAAAATATTTTGGTCAGCCATGTTCTCTCTCCTGATTTATGAGCCCATCATGTTCTCTCTCCTAATTTAAAATATATTTATTTTGTACTTTGGTCAGTTTTTTTTACAATCCAATACACACATACCAAACATATATTTTATATTTTTTAACATTGAAATATGTTATTTAAAACATGATACCAAACACATTTTTTTGTTTTATAAATACTAAAAATACATATTTCAACAACACTTTTTAAATCATAGTTTTCACATCTTTTTAAACAATAATTTTTGAACTCTATGACCGAACGGCCTCTAAACATGGGGACTTTATCCCTTCGTTTGTAATGACTGAAAGAGGACAAAAGGGAAGATGAGGGAAAGGAAGGAAGAGGTTGAATTTCCTTTGCTGTTTAATGTGAGAGATGAAACAGAGCAAGAGTAAAGCAGAAAAAATAAAAAGTGAAGGATACAAAATTCACCTATGCACACATTTTATGATCCCCCAATTTGGGTGGAAATGGATAGAAAATTGCAATGAAAACGTTCAGCTGTCAATAATGTCTTAAAAAATTAAAATAGTATTATTTGTATTGTATTGGTTAATACATATATGTATTTGAATTTAATTGAAAAACTTAATATGATTCTATAAAAAAAAAAAAATGAAAAACCTAATATACTACACCTAACAATTTGTACTAAGTTTTGCTGTGAAACATTTTTGTGTAAACCAAAGAAAAGAAAGATGAGCTTATTTTTTTTTTCTTCTATTTTTCTTTCTCTTTCCCTCTCTATTTTTATATAAGCGAATATTTTCTTTTCCCTTCCTATTTTCTTTTATCTTCCCTCCATTTGTTAAAATCTAGAAGAATAAAACTGCCTTCAAGGATGGAAGTATTTAATTTTCTTAAAGTGAAGACTGTATCCAACCCTTTTTTTTTTCTCTATGCCACATTAATTTATTTGAGCTAACTTGTAAAATTCCTTTAAAAAAAAACATGTAAAAAATTCAATTGTAGAAAGTAAGTGTTACAATCGAAAAGTATTTAGCTCAAAGATGCATTAGTCATACACTCATACTCATACAGTAACATCACTGCTACACATAATTTTGGCTACAACAACGCATCAGTTATTTCAACATACAAAACTAAGCAAAGGCAAAGTAGTCAAAGAGTGTCGAAATTACAAAGACAGAAGAGCTTCTTTCTCTGCATGAGTACTTCTTGTAAACTTGTAAGGTCAGAGAAGAAGGGAGACCCCAAATGAAATAGTGGAGATCATAAGGCCCAGCAAAGCCAAGTGCCCATATTTCCCCATGGTTTGACGCTTCTGGGGAACGCCTGTAGAATAGCCTTTGAAGTAGAAAAAGCGAGTCAGAGTGTAAAGTACACCAAGCATAGCCCACGTGCAAGCATGCCTTAACCCACCTAAGAGTTAGCAGTCTCTCTAAATTTTTGTTTGTTTAAAAAGTAAACAGTATATTTTACATTTTACCTATTTACTTTTTTAAATACACTTTTTAACAGATTCTCTATCCCATTATTTATCCCATTTAAATATTATTTATTCATTAATTCTTTATTATTTTTTTTATCATCATTTATTTTTTCGATATTCATTCCCAACAATTATATTTTTCAATAAAAAGTGTTATATTCACAGCATTTTTTCTTTCTTTCAATTCATTCTCATCCATTAGTTTTCATTTCTTTTTTTTTCTTTTTTTTTTCTTGTTTTTATCCTCCACACACGTGTCCAGCCTATCTCTATCCCTCCCACCTCTTCTTTTATTTTCTTTTTCTCCCTCACATTCAAGAACACTCCAGACTCTCTTTCATTCTCTCTCTCTCTCTCTCTCTCTCTCTCTCTCTCTCTCTCTCTCTCTCTCTTTTTTTTTTTTTTCTTCTTTTTTATCATACTCATACAGTAACATCACTGCTACACATAATTTTGGCTACAACAACGCATCAGTTATTTCAACATACAAAACTAAGCAAAGGCAAAGTAGTCAAAGAGTGTCGAAATTACAAAGACAGAAGAGCTTCTTTCTCTGCATGAGTACTTCTTGTAAACTTGTAAGGTCAGAGAAGAAGGGAGACCCCAAATGAAATAGTGGAGATCATAAGGCCCAGCAAAGCCAAGTGCCCATATTTCCCCATGGTTTGACGCTTCTGGGGATCGCCTGTAGAATAGCCTTTGAAGTAGAAAAAGCGAGTCAGAGTGTAAAGTACACCAAGCATAGCCCACGTGCAAGCATGCCTTAACCCACCTAAGAGTTAGCAGTCTCTCTAAATTTTTGTTTGTTTAAAAAGTAAACAGTATATTTTACATTTTGCCTATTTATTTTTTTAAATACATTTTTTAACAGATTCTCTATCCCATTGTTTATCCTATTTAAATATTATTTATTCATTAATTCTTTATTATTTTTTTTATCATCATTTATTTTTTCGATATTCATTCCCAACAATTATATTTTTCAATAAAAAGTGTTATATTCACAGCATTTTTTCTTTCTTTCAATTCATTCTCATCCATTAGTTTTCATTTCTTTTTTTTTTTCTTGTTTTTATCCTCCACACACGTGTCCAGCCTATCTTTATCCCTCCCACCTCTTCTTTTATTTTCTTTTTCTCCCTCACATTCAAGAACACTCCAGACTCTCTTTTATTCTCTAGCTCTCTCTCTCTCTCTCTCTCTCTCTCTCTCTCTTTTTAATTTATTTCTACTTGATTCTAGAACACTCTCTAGCATGATCTTTTAACTTCTATTTTCTTTCCTCTTTAGCTCACTTCACAAACACATAGCCGACATGGCCTTCAACTATCTTTTTTGTTTTTTTTTTTTCCTTCCTTCTTTACTTGTTCTAATTCACTTTGTTGTTACAATGGAGCTTGATAGCCTTTCATGCTCTTGATCTGTTGTTTTTGTTTTGATTTTAGATTTGTTGTTCTAATTAAATTTGTATTTTTCCCTGTTCTTGATCTATTGTTTCTATTCTGATTTTAGATTGTGTTTGTGTTACCATTTGAGAGAGAGACAGATGAACAAAGGAGAGAGGAGGAAAGAGAAATAATTTTTTTTTATTATTCAGCCGGGTATATTTTTAAGATAAAATATTCTTTAGATATGCTACAGTAATTGTTACAGTGCTCTCTATACCTGGAGAGCTACTGTAGCAAATCTAAAAAAAAAAATTGGAGATGCGGAGTCTGTTGGAGAGATTTTTGGGGTGAACAGTGGCTTTTCTCTCCAAAATTTGGAGATGCTCTAATACCATTAACATGAAAAACATGGGCATCATCTCTAGTGAGTGCTGATGTCCTCTCTGCACCCAATTAATTTAACATCATTATAAATCAGCAACACCCAATTTTGTTCACATCTCAATTGTTATTTTGATCAATTAAAGGTTTTTTTTTTTTTTTTTTTTTTTTTTGCATTTTAGTTTGTTAAGTTTTGATAACACTATTATTTTAGTCTTTCTGTCAATTATTGGGTCTTTTTTGCTATTTATTTGATTTTCACAAACAATTTCATTAAATAGTTTTGCTAAATAGCTTCATTTGGAACTCAAATCTCTGAGAGTAAAGTTCCAACTTGAAGAATTCAACTCTCTAAAACTTTAGTTCCTTTGGAAAGTTAAAAAAAAAAAAAAAAAAAAAAAAATCTCAATTTATATATATATATATATATATATATATTTTTTTTTTTCCCTCATGAAACTTGAGTCCCTAAAACTTGAGTAATTCCTTGAAACTTGACTCTTATAGACCCAAGTTTCAAATGAAGCTTCATAACGAAATAGTTTTGTTTGAGGCTACTTTATAAAATTTTACAAGAAAATCAAATAAATAATAGTTTTGTTTGAGGGCTACTTAATGAAATTGTACATGAAAATCAAATAAATAAGAAAGAACCCCCCATTACTGTCTTAAAAGTTCATTAATTTCTCTAGCATTGAACAAATAATTGAAGTATAAAAAATGGGAAAAACCTGAACACAGTTGAAGAGCTTGGCATCTTTGTTCTCAGATTCCAAAGCATAGAGAGTTGGGTAGGGGACTTTGAACCTATCTTTTTTACAATTTCAATAAGAGATTACTACTCCACGGGATAACAATGAAAACACAACGATTAAAAAAGAATTGAGGAAAATTGAAATAATGGAGCAAATACCTTTTACGGGCTTTGCCAACTTGGGCAGCCATCCATAAGTTAGAAAGGCAATCGAAAACAAGAACAAAAGCCACATAGCCGTATTCCTTGGGCAACAACAATTCCACACCAGCCATTTTTGTTTTTGTTCAGGTTTCAGACCACAATTCCAGACCCAGAAGATGCTAAATTGTTATACATTATACGGTTAATACCTGTACTTATATAATTATATTATAGTAACTAGATAAATGATATTGACTTTTGACTTTCAAAAATCTTCGTAGATAAAAATGGCCTTTCCATGGGCTTTAATCTTGGAGCAGTGATTTCTATTTTCTATTTTGTTCTGCTACTTCTTCTCCAAGGCAGATATTATACAATTGCAAAGCAAGTGCTTTGGAGAGTTTAGACCTGCCAATAATAGTAAATTAAAACAAGTCAACACCTATATATAATAGTTTTGATTTTACTCCTTTTGTTAATCTTCATTGCTGAGTAGGCTGTTTTGTGACAAATAAACTTACAGTCTTTACAACTCATCCAATATATAAAACCATGCCATGTCATTTAAAATAAAAGCTAAATTTTATTTTATATTAAATTTTAAAATTTTAATTAAAAAAAATAATTTTAGGATCTAACAAAATCATTTTTAAATAACAGTTAATGATTTTTTTGTTAGAATATTAAGAAAACCAAGAATCTTTGTCTCTCTCTCCAAAATTGGGTGGCGGGCAATAATGTCATAGGTTGGATCCCGAATTGTTGGATGGAAAGACCGATGGACCCGACGGCGTAGGTGTTGTTGATAATGGTGAACACCAATGAAATTGCGTCACATTAAAAGTTGTATGACTAGTCACCACAATTGGGCCTCGTGCTGAGTGAGAAAGGGACTGTCATTGCCACAATCTTGGATGTGGGTTGAGTGTGGCTGGAGGGTTGTCAACGAATTAAGTTTTATCAAGTACCAAGTATTCAAATTTGGCTCAACAACGAAAGTAAAATGTTCAAGCTTGAGTAATGTTCAAGCTCGACTCGAGCTTGACCAAGCTTATAAATAATGTTCAAGCTCGAGCTAATAAAAAGGTCTAAAAGCTGAAACTTGGCTTCACTAGCTTGATTTATTAATCAAGTTGAGTTAAGCTCAATATTAAGCTCAAACTTGAGCCAAATAGTAAGCTTTTGAGCTTGATATACAACACAAGTTCATTATCAAGCCCATATCAAGCTTATCATCAAAATTATTTGATTTGATCCCAATTCTCAATTACTCAAAATCATAGTAAGATATGATTTTAATTGTCAAGCTTATCGCCAAACTCATAAACAAGCCTAGACTCAGCTTGTTTTGCAATGAGCTTTAACATTCACAAGTTTGTTCGTAAATAATTTTTTTTTGCTTGGGCTTGACTCGTTTATTAAACAAGCCTAAAACTAAGGCTCAAGCTTAGTTTGTTTGTAAACAAAAACATGAATGAACTTATGAACAACTTGGTTCATTTACAATCCTAGTTAGGTGATTGGGTGTGATTGGTGCCGATTTAAAGCTTGGAATTAAATCTTGGATATGGGTTTTTGGAAGCTAATTCATTCAACAAATCTAGTGGGGTCTTTAGATGTGTTGGGTACTCTATAATGGTCAAGTTTCCTGATTTACAGGTGCTTGTAATAGAATAAAAATATATTGGTGACTTAATTTGCTGAGATATATTTGCTAATATGAATCAAGTTAATTACAATGAGTACTCTTTGATTTTTTTTGACATATTGTTCCATGCAGGTTTTTGTAATTGATTTGATGAAAGTGAACTCTGAAACTCGAGAATCTAGTCTTCACCAAAGTCTTAATGTGCCATAAGGAACTACAAGAGCTTTAGTTGAATTTAGAAGCACTGATACGGGGATTGGTGGCGGTGGCTTTGGATGTCTATGGTGGATGGTTGTGTTTTGGTATGCAAGCTCAATAGGAGCAAAAGGGGTAAAAGAAAATAAAGAGAAAAAGGAAAAACAATACAACAAAACATTTTTTTTTTTTTACTAAAAAGCAATAAAAAACATATAAGAATAATTTTTATGATGTAATTAGGACGGTGTAGTTTTGAACTAAGATGATCTTTTAATAATTTGCTCTTATAATTAAGTAAAAAAAAAAAATTGCTCTTATAATTAGGACAAATGTATTTCCTTATATGTGCAAAGGAGGGATCTCATAGCCGCCATATCTTCTACATCATTAGCGCATAATGCAAAACCCATTATCTATGTTCTATAATTTATTTTAATTCTCTAATTCTGCTTTCATTCATTTCAGTCCTCTAATTCTGCTTTCGTTTATTTCACTCCTCTAATTTATTTAGTTCAATCCTCTAATTTTTAAATTTATTTAATTAAGGTCTCTCCATTAACTTCTGTTAAATGTTGCAGTTAATTGTCTAAATTTTTATTTTTTTTCTTCAAAATTTTTAAATTAAAAAATCCAATTAATGATAGAAAAATATTTTCCAGAATTTTTTTATTAAAAAAATTTATGAAAATTGATGAAAAAACCTTAATTAAATAAACTTAAAACTTAAATGACTGGAATGAATTCTAGTGAAACTTAGAGGGTAGGTACATTTTAGCCTATAATTTATGTATGAGAATATTTTGAAACATCTAAAAGATCAATGTCAAAGTGATCTATTGGTTAATAGCAGTAAAATTTATGGTAAAAAAAAAAAAAACATCTTCCACGTATCTTTCCTTTTCATTTCCGAACATCATAGACAAAAACAAATCCAAAGGTTTAAGAATCTCTTCACTTTCTTCTTACTTAGCCGTAAAGTTATTATGGTTTTTGTCTTTTACTTACACTCCTAACATGAGTAGAAGTTATTATTGGGTACTCCAGGAGTATACTCCTTCCCTTTCGCATAAGGGTGAGTCCTACGCATCATGGGGCCCACCGTCATGTGAGAGGAATGGAGTATACTCCTGGACTACGTAATAAATTTCCCACAAGCAGTGCCCTTCCAAGATTTTCCAAAGGGCCCAATTCTGGACATTGTTGGGATATTTTAATCTAAAAATAAATGATATTTTCAATTTATTTCTCCATTAATTATATAGTCAAATTTTGATTATGACTTTTTACTCACTAAGCTTTAAAATTTTGGGTAAACTACGTATTTAGTCCTTGTCCTTTACATTATATTTCAATTTGATCTCTAATCTTTTAGTTGTATCAATTTGGTTCCTAATCTTTCAGTGTTATGCCAATTTAGTTCTTACTATTATTTTTTGGATAGAAATTACTAACTTGACTATCGGCCAATATAAAAAATTTGTTTTAGTTGTTGATGAGGCAATAAATTATTATTATTATTATTTTTTATTTTGGTCGTTACCACGTCAGCAATTTTCATACAAGAGATAATGGCAGAGACTAAATTGATAAGACACCAAAAGGTTAGGAACCAAATTGATACAATTGAAAGGTTAAAGACCAAATTGAAATATATTGTAAATGATAAGGACCAAATACGTAATTTACCTTAAATTTTAATTGAGATTTATATCCATTTTAAACCCATATTTTTATGTCCATTATTTCATATTTATTTGACTTATTTATTCTTTTTGCAACTCACTAATTCACTAAACATATAAATAGGTTCTCTTCCTCCACTTATTAGAGACATACAACATTTTTTATAGGAGAGATATACAACATTAGTCCAATCACTAATTGTTAGAAAGGCTTCTTGTCATTCTTTGTATTCTTTAATCTCATCCTTTACAAAAAACACTTAGTAGAGTTTTTCTATAACTATGCTACCTGTTGTGAGAGACCGTGACCTTGACCCATTTGTTTCATTAGACCAAACTTACGTGAATGAGTGAGATAGTGTTAATTCTCTCAAAATGACAATTAGACTGATGAGACTATCCCCCTTAGATTGAGAATTTTACATTCGGAGTCATCACTTATTTTAAGTTAAGGGAAAAAAGAAAAGGAAAACCATGCAATAAAAAAATTCATCATTTTATTGATTGAATAATTATGCAATTACATTTGATAGAAAAGTAAAAGGAAATACATTGTCTTGGTCCTAGATACAATCTAAGAAAATACGAGGCTTTGATTCCTAATTACATTATAAAAGCTGAAAATTACATGATAAAGTAGTATACAAATCGTTGATCTAAGATTGAAGGTTAAATTATGAAGTGGAAAGGTGTTAGCACCCACCCCACCCGATGAACTAGTCTTTTAGAATATGATGGCCATGAGTTCATGTCATGCAATCTAAGCATCCAAACATATCATGGAAACAAGTAAACAACATGTTATTTTTTGAAACATGTATCAAAAGATTAGGGTTTTTAGAAAAAAAAAAAGTTTTGAGCACGTGAGTTTATTTTATAAACCCTAGGTAGATCAAGCATGTCCAAAAGTTTATCCCATACCATCAACCGCAAACATTATGGCATATCACAGATCTAAGGTTTTGAGATCTAAATTACTCAGTCAGAGGTTTATACCAACATGCAATGTTGGATTAAATAGTGGTCATGAATGTGAGTGCAATACGTTCTTCTTTCAAGTTTGGAATTTTGACAATGCTTCGAGATGATTTGACTCATTGGTTCGAATCAATCCTTGATTAGGATTGGGGTAGCACGGTAGCACCTCCTTTGGATCAAATCTTCGATGGGTGGGGTCTCCTTGGATCGGACCTTCAATGGGCAACACTTCCTTGGATTGAATCTTGGATTAGCAACACCTCCTTCGATGAGATGAATTTTTAATTGAAAAGAAAGAATATAATAAAAAAAAAAAGAGTATTGTTTCTTTTCAATAAAGGTAATAGTTCAAATTCTTTATGTAATAATTTATTATTTTTTTTTTATAAAAACTACGTATATAAGTAGTAAAATTTAGATACAATTATATATAAACTTTATAGTTTGATATTGTTTTCAAGTTAAAAGTTAAAGTTTTATATGCACAAATGGATCTTATATGGTTTATAATTAGCCATTTTATATATGTTTAAGCAAAAAAAGAAAAAAGAAAAAAAAAAGAAGAAGTCATTTTATGAGTTTAATGCAAATCCAAATTACTTATGTTTTACTTGTAGTCAACATCTTCTTTGGTCTTCGTCGTCACCGTCCACTTTTTTTCCACTTTGGATACTTTGTACGTCCATGTGCTTTTAATGATCATTTGTCCAGACATTTCCTCCATTGCTAAGTACTCTCTCTCTCTTTAGTGGGAACACATGCATTATTCTATGGTAAGTTCTGTATTTTAGCAAATTGACTGACTATACAGAGAGATCACCAAGGCAAGGAGAAATGGAGAATACAAATGTCAAGAAGGAAGAAGTTGCTGGTAGAAGCTTGATAGACAAGGTGTTCTCTTGGTCTTTCAGGGATGTTTGCAATAAAGATCTTTACAAAAATCAGGTTGGTGTGTTTTTCTTTAGTCGTAATTCATAATGGTTATTGTATTAAGCATACATATACACCCTATATATGAGTTCTGTTTTGTTATTGATTCTACCAAAAAAAAAAAAGATTTATGTTATTAAGCATAATATATATGCAATAGCAAGTTTTTATTATTTAAAAAAAGTAAAGTTGAAAGGAAAAGCACTCATAATCAGAATGGTGTATCTCAAAGTCCTAGAGTTTTAACTTTTAAGAAGTGTAATTTAGGTGCCATTAACGTATTGTAATTTGTAGGTGTTACTTAATTTACATTCGTTTTGAGTGTATTTATACATATTTTGAGTCTGACAGCTACTTCAATGGGATCTATTATTCTGATCGGAGGTGAAATTACCAAATTCCATCATGCTCGGCACCAATGAGCACTTAAGAGTAAAAAGAACTTTGTCATTTTTGATTGAGCCTGTAAAGTTGTGATTTACAACTATATTTTATGTTGGTTTTAATTCCATGTCAAATTTTATTGTAATTTTGTTCAATCATTTTCTTGTATTTTTGTGGGATTTAATATAAGAATTGTGTGTGAAAATTTGGTGAAGATTCTGTGAAGATGAGGATTTTGAAACTAGCTCGCGACTGGCTCGCGAGTGCTAACCATCGAAATTGTAACGACCTCGCTCCAACTGTGTAGATATTGTCTGCTTTGGGGCTCATACCTCTTACAGTTTTGTTCTCCCCCAAAGCACACAGCAGTGGGGGAAAAGACCTCTACACATTGAAGGGAGGTCATTCCTTATAAACACATTCTCATGTGCTTTCCTAGGCGATGTGGGATTCCATGGAATGTAAGACCCCACCTTTTGGGTCACTACAATCCACCCCCCTTACGAGCACATGCGTCTTCGCATGTGGGGCCCACACTTTCAGTTAGGGCATGGCTTTGATACCATCTGTAACGACCCAAGGAAAAGCGCTAGCCACATCTGCGCTATACCTCAAAAGGACTAGTCACAATTGAGACTCCTTGTAATTGTTAATAAAACTCAAATCTACCTGGTAAATACCCGATGTGGGACTCATCACACACCCACACATATCACACAATCAATTAAATTGGGGCATCATAATCTCCCCCACTTAAATCCCTAACGTCCTCGTTAGGGCCCACTTTATGGGTAATGTCTCCGAGCCCACACCGAGTTATCGGGCCAGCTTTGATACTATCTGTAACGACCCCGCCCCAACTGTGTAGATATTGTCCGCTTTGAGGCCCATACCTCTCACGGTTTTGTTCTCCCCCAAAGCACATTGCAGTAGGGGAAAAGGCCTCTACACATTGAAAGGAGGTCATTCCTTATAAACACATTCTCATGTGCTTCCTTAGGTGATGTGGGATTCCATGCAATGCAAGACCCCCCTTTTTGGGTCACTATACCCCTCACGGTTTTGTTCTCCCCTAAAGCACACAATAGTGGGGGAAAAGGCTTCTACACATTGAAGGGAGGTCATTCCTTATAAACACATTTCCATATGTTTCTCTAGGCAATGTGAGATTCCATGGAATACAAGACCTGCCTTTTTGGGTCACTACAGAAATAGGCCATATGAGAAGCACATGCCGGAATTTGAAGAGTCTTTGACAGACTGAATTTTGCAAGTCATTCACGACTTAGACCAAGTCACGAGTGACCCGCAAAACTCTCTGCTTGATTATTTTTTACTGTGCTTTTTCTCATACCTTTACCAACACTATATAAATCCTCATTACCCACGAAATGTAAGAAGAAAAAGGAGTATTCACAAGAAACTTTTGAGAGAGAAAATCCTAGCCAAACACTTGAGAGCTAGAGATTGTTTTACCCACAATTCTCTTCATCATTTCTCTAGAGTTTCCTTTTACTCCTACCTCTCCATCTATACATTCTTGAAAGGTTCTTAGGCCAAACACTTATCTCACCCATACTAAATGTTGAAAGAAATTTTGATGCCTATGAGAAGCATTGGAAGAAGCCACTGAGTGGCGGATGCAATCAATCGGAATTGCGGGATCCAGATAACTAATGAAGACAAGACTCCGAAAAGTCCGTTGGTAATTGAAACTTAGAGAGCTCAAGTACATTGAGTAGATTAGGCTTGGAGGGTCTTTTTGATATTCGTGTACTCCAACTTATTCACTAGTGGATTGCTTTTGGTTTGAAGGGCCGCAGAGAGATTTTTCGTCGAGTATTTTGGTTTCATTTTCGATAACACGTCTCGGTGTTATCTTGTGTTTGCATCTCTTTTCCCTACTCTTTAAGCTTTATATTCATTTCTTATTGTACTTGCTTATGCATTAAGGTAGTGTTTCAGTTTATTGCGCTTCATTTGCTCTTGTTTCGCATTTTGATAAGTTAGAGTAAAAGCAATTAAGCCGTAATTTAAATTTGGGGGTCTAAACAAGTATTAGTGTTTCTACACTAATTGAGCCTTGAATTGGTATCAAAGCGGGTATACTTTTTGAATTTCGTTATCCTTGTGTGATCCTAGACCACTTTTGAGATGGATAAATCTCAATCCCTCAACACACCTCCTTCTTTGATGGGAGTAACTATGCGTTTTGGAAAGTACGTATGCGTGCTTTTCTATGTGTTATTGATAAGATTGTTTAGGATTCCGTTGAGAATGGTTGGGTGAGACCAATAACACCCAAGGCCAAGTGGGACAAGGCTACCCTTACTTTTGCAAATGCCAATAGCAAAGCTATTAATGCAATTTTCTATGGTGTTTCAACTGATGAATTTCATAGGATCTCTCATATGAAGACCTCTAAAAAGGCATGGAAAATTCTCGAGACTACCTATGAGGGAACCAAGAAGATCAAGGATACCAAATTGTAAATGCTCACTACCCGGTTTGAGGAAGTGAAGATGAGTCGTTTGACTCATTCTATTGGAGACTTAATGAGATTGTCATTGCCGAGCTCAATCTTGGAGAAAAGATTTAGGATGCCAAAGTTGTAAGGAAAGTCTTAAGATTCTTACCCGAAAGCTTCTGAGCCAAAGTCACTGCCATTGAGGAGAGTAAAGACTTGGATGAGATCAAGATCCAAGAGCTTGTCGGTTTTCTTTAAACTTATGAGTTCGGATTGCTCTCTCACAAGTCTAGCAAATCACTTGCTCTTAAAACCATAAATGAGAGAACCAGTGATTCCTCGGATGAGGATGATGTTAAGAAAGAGGTGGCTTATCTTGTAAAGAACTTCTGCAAATTTCTAAAGATGAAGAACAATGGGAAGACATTTGGCAAAGGAAAATTCTCATTCTCTAAGAATGACAAGAGAGACTTCAAGAAGAAGAATGTAAAAGAGTCATCACTACCTCAAGGGATTGTTTGCTATGAATGCAATGGACATAGGCATTTGAATAAGGAGTGTCTAAACTATTTGAGAGGAAAGGGTAAGGTGCTAACACTACCCTTAGTGATTCGGAAAGCTCAAATTCAGATTGGAAAGAAGAATGCGATGGTGATGGTAACTATTTTTTGTTTATGGCAATTACTTAGGTTGATTCCAAAGATGAATTGAGTGAATTGGTTGAGGAACTCAGTGTACACTTCGATGTTGAAGAAGATGAAGTTTCAGATGATGAGGAAGTGTACCTCAATGAAGTTGATAAGAAACTTCAAGATGTTTATGAAACATTGCTTGAGGATTGTGGCAAGTATGCTAAAGTTGCTAAAAGTGTGGTTAGGAAGATGAAGAGAATGGAAGAAGACCATAAATCCACTCTTGCTCAACTCAAGGATGCCAAGTGTGAAGTTGAAGACTTGAAAGAGGAGTTCCTGAATGCTTACTTAAAGATCAAGTTTCTCAAACTTAAAGTGATTCAAGCTAATATTAAAGTGGAGTGCATCACAACCAAGAAGATTGATAATGTTCTTTCATCTCAAAAGCCTTTCTCAAACAAAACTAGACTAGGCTACACCGGTGAAGGAAGTTTGAGTGCGAAACTGAGAAAGGAGATGAAGTTTGTATTGGTAAAGGATGTAGAAAAGCCCAAAATTGAGATCCCTATCATTGAGAAGGACATTAAGCCAAAATCAAAGGCAAAAGGGAAGTTATTGCCTAAGAGTTAAAAGGGACCTCAAGTGAAGCATTTTTGTCACCATTGTGGCATTCAAGGGCACACAAGACCAAATTGCTTCAAGCTTCATGCTCTTAAAATGGCAGATTCTTTGCATGCTCAAGGAAATGCAAGAAGAATGCTAAAAGGAAAGTAAGCTAAGGAAGAAAATGATGGCCAACTCATTGAAGATGTCATGGAAATGCTTAAGAACATCTCATCATGCCTAGCTAGCTTCATCCCGAGGTTTGAGAGTTATGTTGGTCGTACCCTTCCATTTAAGGATCTCACCCAAAGCACCCGTGTGGTGTGGGTGAAGAAGGGTACTCATGCATGATTCATCTACTATGTTTATGCATTAATACTTCCAATGTTTTAAGGTCATAGTATCATGCATAATACCATATGTATTCTTCTTACTTTAATGCTTCTTCTCTAGCATGTTTCTTTTAATGCTTTTTGTTTATTTGGTTGCTTTCTTTGTTGATCTTACTTTATTGCTTTTGTTATGAGTAAGTAAAAATCCAAAAACTCATAAAAAGTAAAAAATCTCAAAAAGTTTGATCGCTTGTGTTATGTCATATCACATATTGAGTTTGGTCTAGTATCTTTGTACTAATGGTGTAGTGTATACAAGCTTAGCTTGTTATGTATGCACATATTGAATGTTAGTAAAATCTAGAAATCTATGTTTGATTGTTGTAAATAGATCTTCAAGCTTGTCATGAATGTCTAGCCAATAGTCTTGATCGATCTTGATACATGCATATGCTTGATCATAGATATCTCTTCACATTTATTTTTATGTCAAAAAGCTATTCAATTGTCAATCTCAAAAAGGAGAACGAGCTGAAAAAGCATTGCTTTGAAAACTAATTAGACTAGAAAAAGGTGGAGCAAAAATGTATTCAAAATGTATGATGCCAAAGCCAAAGGCTTATTCTTCAAAGAAATATAAAAAATTCCATGGCATCGTTTCTCAAAAATTGAGTTGTATTGATCAAAAAGTATGAAAAATGGAAGTCAAATGAAAAACTTTCTATCAATGTAAACACTTTAGTGAGGAATCATATATGTTCATTTCTACTAGTGAGATAGGTCACTTGACTTCGTGCTATTTGTGTATGACTTGATTGAATTGATCATTGAAGTTTTATACTAGATTATGGAATAATTCATACTTGATACTTACACATAACACACAAGTCTAATGTTCAGTGAATATCTATTTCATTTGTGTGATTATATATGTTCAAATGTGATATGTGTATGCTCAATTGCTTAAAGATCAAACCTAAAAAGATTTGAGTATTTTATTTGTTCCTGGAAGTGATTTTTTTGTCACTTTGGTGTTGAAAGTTTTTCTTAAAATGTCAAAGTCCTCGTGAAATGCAGAAAAAGACAATTTTTAAAGGTCTCAAAAATTCAGTTTTCAAAATACTTGTCTTTTTGCACTCCGCAACTCCCACCCTCCAAAACTCAAATTTCTTCCAAAACTCATCAAAACTCTTTTGGATTTCTACTCTAAGACTTCTCCAAGGTATTTCTCATCACTTTTAATCTTTCAATTCCTTGATTTTGTCTTAGATTACTTAAAACCTAGAGTTAAGGTTTATTTTTGTGTTGGGTTGGGAAAACTTAATTTCTTGCAAAATATTTCAATTTTGTTGATTGGGCTTAGACCCATTTTGTTTGTTGATGATTGTGTTGGCTCCATGTGGCATTTGAGCATGTATTTGAGGCATATTTTTTCATGTTCATGCATTGTTCATTATATAGGGTTAGTTCATGTATGCTAAATGTTTAATAAAATGCATCTTTGGCATTTTTTACTCATTTGACTCCAATGGGTACCAAACTTTAGGGATTGCCATGTTTACTTAATTGTAACATGTTTCTATCATTGCTTGTGTGTTTCACACACTTTGCCCCATTAGTACTTGTTCATGCATTGGTCATGCACTGCATATGCATGCTTGATGCACACACTCTATCACAAATGACATGTCATGCATATTGTAATGCTCTTTGTCTAATTAGACTTTTAGCTTTGTTTTCATGTCTTTGTGTTCTAGTATATGCTCTTTTACTTAGTTTTAATAGTTGTTTACTTGTTTTTGTACTAACTTGCATTTAATCTAGTTTGTTGCCATTTTTGTGTATCGTTTATGTTTGTTTCTTTTGTAGATGTCTCCTCACAAGAAAACCATTGCTAAGAAACCTCTTAAGCGTCAACAATACGAAGAGCATCACTTCTGAAACAGATGCATTTGAGGCATTCTCGGAGTTTTATAAGGATGCTGTTATTATTGTGGAGAGAGAGATGGATCTTGGGTCTCTTGAGGGCACTTTCATTCCTGATGTGTTCAAAGACCGCAATTAGGCTCCTCTTTTCACAAGCTCAGCATATGTGCATCACATCCTAATTTGGGAGTTCTTCTCGAATGCCATTATGAAGGGAGATCACCTCAACTGTTGGGTGAAAGGAAAGGAGTTCACTATCTCAGCCTTGTTCATCCAGAACTTCCTACAGATCAGACTAGTGATCCCAAAATCTTCTCTTCCTTATAACAAGAGGACAACATTAGTATCGGTAGTAGCTTCGGATCTTTGAGGAGAATGGAAAAGACAATCCTTACTCATTACCAGCTTCTCTCCTGCTATGAGAACACTGGCCTATATTATGCTCTTCAACCTCTATCCAATGAGGAATCTAACAACTCTCTCTTAACCACGATCATTATTCCTTCATGACTTGTACCAGAAGAAGGACACAGACATTTGTGCTCACATTTACCATCTCTTTGCAAAGTGTGTTAGCAAGAAGAAGACCCGGATGACTCTGCTACTCTTAGGATTAATCATTTCTATTCTGCGACATGATATGGTCAAGATTCCCTTTGGTTTGCCAATCATGAAGAGGGATGACCAGATTTCTACTCAAACAATGACGAGGAGCAAAACTCATCTTCATAGTTTTGAAGAGGAAGAAGGAGCACCAGGTGAGAACACTGAAGCTGAACTTGGGAACACTAATGAAGAGATCGACCGGTTCACCCTTGGACCAGAAGATATGGAAGCCTCACCTACTCAGACTCAGCCACATGAGTAGCCACAGGATCAGCCTTAGGGTCAGCCACATGCACCACCTCATGCTCCCGATCACCTCGATCTTCTTCTCAATTGTTTAGATCACCTGCAGTGATCTTTTGATGAACACTCAATCTACTCCTCACACCAATTCACTTATCTTCAAGAGAAAATCACTGCTCTCTCCATTCATGTTAGAGATTTGGCGAGCATGGACTAGCACCTTTAGCCATTTCGGTTAAAAAAAGGGAGTAGTATTTAGTTAAGGGGAAGTATATTTTAAGGGGGAGCAAAACTTTGAGACTTTTTATTGCTCGTATAGTTTATTTACATTGCTTGATTTTACAGCTTTCAGTACTTTAGTTTAAAACTCAGTTTATCTTTAGTACTTTGTGTATCTTGGTTTTTATAGCCATTTCTTGATGCTTTTAGTCATATATTGCTTCTTGCTTTAGTTTCTTTAAAGCATCATGTGCTTGTTGGACATGCAATTAGTTTTTGCACTCTCTTAAATACTTGCATGTTCAAATGATCATTTGCTCATTAAATGTTCATTGTAGTCTTTTCCAAATGACTACTCATGTTTGATCAAGTTATGCTATAAGTTCATATATCTTTTGTTTTTACTTGATCGCATTTTACTTTCTCTTTTACATGCCTTGTATTCTACTTGTCTCGTATTTATTGAAGCTATTTGTTATGTTCAAGTGTTTCAGGATACAAATGTATATGATTCAAGTGCTTCACAGGTTTTAGATTTAGGTCTAAGTGAGTTTTGCCTCTGTTCCCATACTCATGTGTTAAGTCTATATTCTGTTTAAGGTTTTTGTCACAGAATAGCCAAAGAGAGAGATTGTAAAGTTGTGATTTACAACTATATTTTATGTTGGCTTTAATTCCGTGTCAAATTAGGTTGTAATTCGGTTCAATTATTTCCCTATATTTTTGTGGGATTTAATATAAGGGTTGTGTGTGAGAGTTTGGTGAAGATTTTGTGAAGATGAGGATTTCATGACTAGCTCGTGACTGGCTCGTGAGTGCCAACTCGCAAAACAGGCCACATGAGAAACACATGTTGGAATTTGAAGAGTCTTTGACAGGCTGGATTTCGCGAGTCATTCACAACTCAAGCCAAGTTATAAGTGACTTGCAAAACTCTCTGCTGATTATTTTTGAGTGTGCCTTTTCTCATACTTTTACCAACACTATATAAATCCTCATTACCCACGAAATGTAAGAAGAAAAAAGAGTATTCACAAGAAACTTTTGAAAGAGAAAACCCTAGCCAAACACTTGAGAGTTAGAGATTGTTTTACCCACAATCCTCTACATCATTTCTCTAGAGTTTCATTTTACTCCTACCTTTCCATTTACACATCATTGAGAGGTTTTTAGCCTAAACACTTACCTTATCCATACTGAGTGTTGAGAGAAGTTTTGGTGCCTATGGGAAGCATTGAAAGAAGCCATTGAGTGGTGGATGCAATCGGGTGGAATTGCGGGATCCAAAAAACTAGTGAAGACAAGACTCCGAGAAGTCCGTTGGTAGCTAGAGCTTGGAGGGCTCACGTACATTGGGTAGATTATGCTTAGAGGGTCTTTTTGATATTCGTGTACTCCAACTTATTCACTAATGGATCGATTTCGGCTTGGAAGGCCGCGGAGAGGTTTTTCACCGAATACTTCGGTTTCCTCTTCGATAACACGTCTCGGTGTTATCTTGTGTTTGCATCTCTCTTCTCTACTCTTTAAGCTTTACATTTATCACTTATTGTACTTGCTTATGCATCAGAGTAGTGTTCTGGTTTATTGCGCTTCATTTGCTCTTGTTCCGCATTTTGATAAATTAGAATAAAAGCAATTAAGCTGTAATTTAAATTTGGGGGTCTAAACAAGCATTAGTGTTTCTACACTAATTGAGCTTTCAGAGCCAATACTCTGTTTACCTTTTTACTCACTTATCAGTACTAATCCAAAGTCCATGCTTACTGCTAGAAAATGAAGTATGAGATATAAGAAATTATAAAAGTTAGAACTTTCATTTTACTGGATGAAAAGATGCATATCATTTGAGGAAATTCAAAAAATACGTTCGACATGCATGATTAGATTCAGTAATGGAAAAACTTTGCCTTTTGAAATCATCATTTAGTTGTTTGATTAAGTTTTCGTTATAGTGAATTACTCATAAGTAATAGCTACGTTTTCAAAAAAAATATTGAATACCACTTCCTAAAAATAGGGTTGTAAACGAGTCAAGTTTTGTTAAGTAGTAAATGTTTGAGCTCGGCTCAACAACAACTTTAAAGTGTTCAAGCTTTTACCAAAACTCCAAACAATGTTTGACATTGAGCTTGTATATAAAAATTCTAAAAACTTGAGCCCGACTTGGCTTCACTTTATTCATTAATCAAGCTAAGCTCGAGCCCAATATCAAGCTTTAGAACTCGAGATCCAACACATGTACATTATCAAATGCTTAAATCTTCAAAAATCAAGAAAACAAATAGAAAGGTGGTTGGGGTTTGAACGAGTGGTCCCAAGTTGCCACATGTATATTAAGATATGGGTAATGAGTTTATTTATTAAGCTCATATCAAGCTTATTATCAAGACCATAAATGAGCTTAACCTCGGCTTGTTTTATATTGAGCACTATTATATATCAGTCTATTCATGAACAATTGTTTTTTTTGCTTTGGTTGTGCTTGTTTATTAAACAAGCCTAAAAATAAGGGTCAAGCTTGGTATAAACAAGCAAACATGAATGAGCTTTTTATTGAGCCAACCCAAGTTGTTTATAAATGACTTAGTTCATTTACAACCCTATCTAGGTCAAGAGTTTTGTAATTCAATTAATTGAGTTGAGTTGGACGATTCTAGGTTTGACCTAGCCAAGTATAGGTCAAATTAAGTTCTGGTCAGAAACTTGTTGAACTAAAAGGAGTTGTGAAACCAATGAACCTTGGTTTTTGAAGGATCAAGTCACCTTGATATGACTCTTATTATTTTCACATGCAAAAAAAAAAATTAAATAAGTAAAAAAGTAATTTGAGCATATTCTTTTTGTCTTCCTTTCAATTCAAATATGAGAACAAAGGAAAGAAGAAGAAAAAAGGTTAAATAATACATAAATTCTACTATGTTGTAGTACATAACCAACATATCAAATTTTACTTAGAACGACATAATCATGATAGGATCACACATCACACATGAGCTGGATAGAATAGTATTTATTTAACCCAAGAGATTTATATAAGTTTAAAATGAGTTTAAGAAAAATATTATATAAAATAATTATCACTGAAAATATATTACCCATATTTTATGAAAAAAATTGACATATTTAATCTTTTTCATATAAATAATAATTTACATAATAATTTTTAGTATTTTTATGTAATATAGATGACTAAAGACAATCTAATTTAAAAATGTTAATACTTTAAAAAATTGAAAAAAAAAAAAAGTTGAGTGGAAACAAACTCACAAAAGTAGAGGTGTTTTGAATGAAAATTTTCCGTCGAAGTTGATGGTTGAATGCAACGATAGAAAATTGATACCACTGACATGAAGGGCTTGAGTGGGTTGGTTTGGATATGTACACCAACTAATAGACATGAAGGATCATCGTATGTGTGAGATGCAGTATTTTTGGTGTGGTCATCCATCACACGCCTACACAAAGTACCTATTGGAAAGTCAAGTGATTATTCTCATGAATACATAGATCGTTTTTTTACACTCATTTTTTTTTAAAATTTTATTTTATGTACTTCTCACAGTTTCAAAATCGTGTATTATAACTTTAGTACTATCAAGGAATTGTGAGCCCTCCATCTAATAGATGATCCTTTTTCTTAATACTAGCCTCTAGCCTCCTCACGCTCTCTCTCTCTTGCTCTCAAGAATAATCCCGAGTTGACCGTCGAACTTGTGAGTTGAAAACTCAGCTTGCTCTTGTTCTTCGTGTTCTGGTGCTGCATCAGAAGAATCTGGAACTTCTTGTTCTTGTCTTTCTTCAACTTGAACTATAGTAGTCTCTGGTTTCTCTTTTGAAGTGTTATCATTTTCTTTCCCTTGTACCTTATCTTCTGTAAATATCACATCTCTGCTGATAATCACCTTGCGGGCAGTGGGATCCCACAGGCGGTACCCCTTAACTCCATCAGCATACCCTAAGAAAATGCATTTTCTGGATTTTGGATCCAGCTTTGATGTTTCTTGGGCGTTGTACATAACGTAAACAGGACTTCCGAATGTATGTAAGTGAGAATAATCAGCTGGCTTACCAGTCCACATCTCCATCGGCGTTTTCAGATCAATTGCATTGATGGTGACCGATTGATCACATAACAGGCGGTCTTGACTGCTTCTCCCAAAATGAGTTGGCCATCCCCGCAGTTCTCAACATCGCTCTTGTCCGTTCTAACAAGGTTCTGTTCCTCCGTTCTGCTACTCCATTTTGTTGTGGAGTGTACGCCACCGTGAGCTGCCTTTTGATACCTTTTTGTTGAAGAAGTTATCAAATTCATTACTGGTATATTCTCCTCCATTGTCTGTCCTTAAGCACTTGATCTTCTTTTCAGATTCAAGTTCAACCCGCGCTTTGAATATTTTGAAAACTGGAAATACGTCCCCTTATTTTTTATTGGATACACCCAACATCGCCTGGAGTAATCGTCAATAAAAGACACAAAGTATTTTGCTCCTCCTAGGGACAAAACTGGTGCTTGCCAAACATCAGAATGGATTAATTCTAAGATAGCTTTGCTTCTAGCATTAGAACTGCTGAACTTTAATCTGTGCTGCTTACTAATAACACAATGCTCACAAAAGGGTAATGATACCTTTTTGAGCCCTGGAAGAAGCTTTTGTTCAGCAAGAATCTTCAAACCTCTTCCGACATGTGGCCAAGCTTACGATGCCACATCAGTGTTAATTCTTCTGCTGAACTTGACAACGCAGTGGATGCTTCTCCTTCTTGTTGTGTTTCTCCTTTAAGCATGTACAAATTTGCCGCTATCTTTTCCGCTTTCATCATTACAAGCGCGCCTTTAACTATTTTCATGATCCCATCTTGAATATGGGTTTTACACCCACTATTATCTAATTGTCCTAAAGATAATAGATTTTTCTTTAGGCCTTTCACATGTCGTACCTCTTGGATGATGCAAACCGTACCATCAAACATCTTTAATTTGATGGTACCAATACCAGCAATCTCCAAGGCATGATTGTCTCCCATGAACACAGATCCTCCTGGGATGGGTTCATATTGATGGAACCATTCTCTCCGGGGAGTCATATGCCATGTTCTCCTGAGTCCATAAGCCAGACATCAGCAAATCTTCTTCTACCTTCAGTAGCAGTTGTTGCCTCACTGTATAAAATTTCACCATCATTTGAGGTGCTTGCTACACAACCCTGAGCTTTTGATGACTCAGGACCTTTTCCTGTGGCTTCTTCTTTCTTCTTGAGATGCCAACACTCCTTTTGTAGTGCCCTTTCTTGCCACAGTGATGACACTTGACATTTTTCTTACTTCTGGATTTTGATCTACTCTGATTTTGACTCCCACTGGGGCCACGTTCCGTTGATCTCCCTTCATTATTGTTAAAGCTTGGCTTGCTGTGAGCCTCCCGATCTATCTTCTTTGCCCTTGCGCCGACTTTCTTCTTCAAGAACCGCAGCTGCAATATCATCAAAGACTAGAACTTCAATGTTGTTGGTTNAATGGCACCAAGAAGAAAAAAAAAAGTAAATTATAGTAAACCTATTTGTGGTTAAACCTATTTTTACATTGCATATCTGTAGTTCAAAACTTAACACTTTTTCCCACCTGAGATTAACTCAGTTTGTTCTTGTAACTCATTTAGGTTACAGAGAACAAACGGAGTTAATCTCAAGTGGACAAAAGTGTTAAGTTTTGAACCATGAGTAAACAAAATAAAAATTGGCCTGATTACACGTGGGTTCATTGTAATTTCTCAAAAAATAAAAGCTGAAGCTTGCAATACAGTGGTAATTGAAGAAGATGATAACCATACATATAGTGGCCAATTTTAAGGATGGTTTTTCTCTGTCCTCATTTCTTAATTTTTGGAGAGTACATGAAAGTCGACATCAAAGAGTCCTATTTCAATTATGTACATACTGCATATACTGATGGATTCATTAAAATCTTATTGTTTATTTCAAGTGTTTGCCTGTTTTACTATACTATTGTTACATATCATGGTAGAGAGCTCGTCTAATGTAATTTCTCCCTCTGCATTCTGTTAGGACGTTTGGTACGGGGCACACAATTACAACTGAAGTAGAAATGAGAAAATGAAAAATAATGAACACCAAAATTTTACGTGGAAAACTCCCAAACAAATTAGGAGAAAAACCACGGGCAAATTGTAGAAGGATTTCACTATTGCAAAAGGATTACAACAATTTCTCTCTAAAAAAGGAGAGCACAAATGACAATACTCTCTCTTATAATAGGAGAAAATACACTCTCTCTAATAAAGGAAAAACAATATTTAGGAGAAACCTCACTTTTGTTCTCTCTAAAGTCTCTCTCTCTTTTTCACCCAAAATAGGATTTTACCTTCAAAAATTGGGATTGATATTATGAAGACAAAAGACATGTATATATAGAGGAGAGAGGCGGTGAAGATGGCGGTGAAGTTAATGTGAATACAAGCTTTTTACAGCTTGATATACAACACAATTCTCCACCGTCTTTGACTATTCAAAGACTTAATATAGAAGCTTAATTGCTTCTTATCCTTTTGGTCAACAAAAGTGGCTTACCAACCACACATTTAAAGTCACTTTTGTAATCCTTTTATCCTTTCTAGACTTGCCATCTTCATGCTGCTTACATTTCTGCCAGGCCAATAGATGATCGACACCAAGTAAATTTGTCATTGTTGATAGGCTTTGTTAACATATCAGCTAGGTTGTCTTTGGTATGGATTTTATGTATATCCACACTTCCTTCTTCCACCTTCTCACGAACAAAGTGATACTGAACTCGTATGTGCTTTGTCTTCGAATGAAATGCTGGATTCTTTGCCAGATGCAAAGCGCTCTGACTATCACAAAATAGAGCAATTTTCTCTTGTTTGTGTCCAAGCTCCTCCAGTAGCATTTGCAACCATATTGCCTCTTTGCTAGCTTGTGTAGCTGCAACATATTCTGCCTCCGTCGTAGAAGTAGCCACGATAGACTGCAATTTTGAAACCCAGCTTACAGCTCCTTTAGCAAGAGTAAATACATAACCTGAGGTGGACTTGCTCTTATCAAGATCACCTGCATAATCTGAATCAACATAGCCTCTAACAATAAAATCTGATCCTCCATAACATAATGCAACATTTGAGGTACCCTTGACATATCTCAGGATCCTCTTTACAGCACTCCAATGCTCTTTACCAGGATTCGCCATGTATTGACTAACCACTCCTACTGCTTGTGCAATGTCTGGTCTTGTGCAAACCATAGCGAACATTAAGCTACCCACTGCTGATGCGTACGTACTCGAGACATTTCTATCCTCTCTGCTTCGTTGCTAGGACTCAATACTAAGACTAGAACTTCAATGTTGTTGGTTAAGTTGATGATGAGTTGATCATACGAATCAGGTAGACTTTGAAGTAGAATTTCAGCACGTTCACTCGTCTCTATGTTATGCTCCATTGCTGTGAGCTGTGAAAATAAATGTTGAGGGTGTTGATGTGGTCAGTCACCATTGTTGACTCCATCATCCGAAGGGTGTAAAGTTTTCTTCTCAAGAAAATTTTGTTGTGTAGTGATTTGGCCTTGTACAATTTAGTCAGAGTATCCCATATCTCTTTTGCTGTCTTTTTCTCCGCCACACTTGACAATACTCCATCAGCTAGTGCTAGGTGCAAATTAGCAATAGCATTGCCATCCATCTCGTTCCACTTGCCATCGCCAGTGATCTCATCGGGCCTTTCTCCAATTGCCGCCAAGCAGTTATCTTTCCTCAAAACTGCTTTTATTCTCATTTTCCACGGTGAGAAATTATTCCCATTGAACTTCTCTATTTCGTACTTCGTCGCCATTATTGAAGATGCCTCTTTTCCACTAACTGGATTTGACCGTAGCACGAAAACCAGCTATAAACCTGGCGCTCTGATACCACTGTTAGGACGTTGTGGTACGGGGCACACAATTACAACTGAAGTAGAAATGAGAAAATGAAAAATAATGAACACCAAAATTTTACATGGAAAACTCCCAAACAAATTAGGAGAAAAACCACGGGAAAATTGTAGAAGGATTTCACTATTGCAAAAGGATTACAACAATTTCTCTCTAAAAAAGGAGAGCACAAATGACAATACTCTCTCTTATAATAGGAGAAAATACACTCTCTCTAAAGGAAAAACAATATTTAGGAGAAACCTTACTTTTGTTCTCTCTAAAGTCTCTCTCTCTTTTTCACCCAAAATAGGATTTTACCTTCAAAAATTGGGATTGATATTATGAAGACAAAAGACATGTATATATAGAGGAGAGAGGCGGTGAAGATGGCGGTGAAGTTAATGTGAATACAAGCTGTTTTACAGCTTGATATACAACACAATTCTCCACCGTCTTTGACTATTCAAAGACTTAATATAGAAGCTTAATTGCTTCTTATCCTTTTGGTCAACAAAAGTGGCCTTACCGCCACACATTCTAGAGATTTGGCATAAGATCAATAGAATTTCAAGTAATTTAATTTTCGTTAATCAATTATTTATTTGTATTTATGTTTTAACTTTCCATTCAGTGATTCATGTGCTGCTCACACAAACATGTATAAATCTTCTCTCCGGAACCATGATATTTAGACTTATAGCTGTGACATCATTCATTGACAGGTGCAAAGGATTCCAGAGACATTTTTGTCAATGACAGAGTACATGAATTCATTCATGGATCCATTAATTGAGGAAGCCCATACTGATTTCCTCTCAAACATGACAGCAGTTCGTCGAGCACCTGTTTGTAACATACATTCTGTTGAAGAATCTAAAAAATTTAAACTCCCCAAAGACTTGTTTTATGAAATTAAATTCAATGCAGCTGAAGATACTAAAAAAGATATAGGATCCTATGAACCTGAAGTTGGTGATCTTATTGCCTTGACAGATTTTAGACCAAAATCCATTGATGATTTGGACAGGCCGACAAGATTTTATCTTATTGCTTATGTTTATGGGACTAAAGCTGAAAGTTCTGGAAAGCTCCAAATACTGGCATCAAAGCGAATTAGGACTGAACCAAACATGCAAAGGAACATGAGAGAGACTTTTCTTGGGTGGAAGAGAGAAACATTTCCTACAAATAAGAAGGAAACAATTCTCGCAGTTTATCTTATGAACATGACAACAATTGTTCGAATGTGGAGAGCAGTGAACTCGGACCTGGAAGGGGGAAACAGGAACATCCTTAATAAAGTAGTGCAAAACAATGCAGCAGTAAGAATCATATATCATTTTGTTCTTCAATGTCACACACATAAAAAAAATATGCTTCTTTTTAAAGATTGTACATGTTTACTGGTAATGGTGTTTGTAAATTGTAGGCCTTGCACCTGTTACAGAGTGATAAACCTACTTATTGACTTCATTACCATTACATTTTATATTTATTTCTTACAGGATGAAGAAAATTGTACTACATGCTTCTCCAAAGGAAAATGCAGTCCTTCCAATTCGTTTATATGTGATATAATTTCCTCTCATAATCTAAATAATTCGCAAGAAGCTGCAGTTTTAAGCTGTGTTGGTTTGAGGGACTGCTATCATCAGAATACTGTCAAACTGATATGGGGTCCTCCAGGGACTGGGAAAACAAAGACTGTTGGCTTGCTATTATTTGTTCTCCTTAAAATAAAGTGCAGAACACTAACATGTGCTCCAACTAACAGTGCAGTTTTGGAAGTTACAAAACGGCTGCTGAGTCTGGTTAGGGAGTCACTGGAGTATGGTACATATGGGCTTGGAGACATAATTTTATTTGGGAGTGGTGAGCGATTGAGGATTGATAGTTGTGATGATCTTCGTGATGTATTTCTTGACTATCGTGTTAATGTGCTTCGTAAGTGCTTTACTTCATCATCTGGATGGAAAGAGTGCTTAGAAGTAGTGATACGTTTTCTTGAGAACCCTAAATTGGAGTACAATATATACTTTGAAGAAAGAAAGAAGAAAAATGTTGAGGTTGAGGATGAGCTCAAACAGGAGGAGAGTACTAGCAATCCAGTAAAGGAAGATGATGGTACTATGACATTTGAGGAGTTTGTAAAGAAGAAAAATGTTGAGGTTGAGGATGAGCTCAAACAGGAGGAGAGTACTAGCAATCCAGCAAAGGAAGATGATCATACTATGACATTTGAGGAGTTTGTAAAGAAGAAGTTCAGTTTAATTCGCAAGTCACTTAAGTGTTGTATGATTGATTTATGTACACACTTACCAACTTCTCTATTACCATTAGAGGTAGTGAAGGACATGATTAGAGCTTTGAAATTGCTAAAATCTCTTCAAACTTTGTTGTGCAATCTCAGTACTGTAGCCAATGAAGGGTTAGAACACGTTCTTAATGACTTTGAAGACATTGGAAGCAGTGTTGGTTGCTCTTCAAAGTTAAGTATCACAGTAAAAGAGTGTCTTCGTGTACTAAGATCTCTTTCTCACACATTCTCTGTACCAAATTTAACTGAGCATTATGCAATACAAAAATTTTGTTTGGCAAATGCATGCTTGGTATTTTGTACGGCATCAAGCTCTGCTAAATTACACACAGAAGGAATGACACCATTGGAATTTTTAGTTATTGATGAAGCTGCTCAACTTAAAGAATGTGAATCAGCCATTCCTTTACAACTGTCTGGTCTCCGACATGCTATTCTCATAGGAGATGAGAGGCAGCTCCCTGCTATGGTTCAAAGCAAGGTTTGAGTCTTATCCTTGTCGTTCCTTTGTCTTTACAAATTATGAACCTTCCACTTAGTTTAACATATTTTGTATGTGCAACTTTTAGATTTCCACAAATGCTGAATTTGGAAGAAGCTTGTTTGAAAGACTAGTCATGTTGGGACACCAGAAGCACCTTCTTGATGTCCAGTACAGGATGCATCCATCCATCAGCTTCTTTCCAAACAAGGAATTCTATAACAGCCAGATTTCAGATGCTCCAAATGTCATAGAAAGAGGATATGAGAAGCGTTTTCTTCAGGGCAAAATGTACGGCTCATACTCTTTTATAAGTATAGATCATGGAAAAGAGGAATTTGAGGGAGGTTACAGTCCGAAGAATATGGTTGAGGCTGCTGTGGTCTCTGAGTTAGTTGCAAATCTTTATGAAGGTATGTTTTATTGCTTATTACTCGAAGTTCTTATCCATAAAAATTGCTGCCAGAAAAGCTTCTAGACAAATGATATAAATTCCTTTTCCTTTTCCTTTTCCTTTTCCTTTTTGGTTGGCCACAGAATTTCTTGTCACAAAGAAGAAGGTTAGTGTAGGAGTTATATCACCATATAAAACTCAAGTTTATGCAATTCAAGAGAAAGTCAAAAGATATAGTAACTATTCTGACAGTGGCTTCACTGTGAGTGTTCGCTCTGTTGATGGGTTCCAAGGAGGTGAGGAAGATGTGATAATTATCTCAACTGTAAGAAGTAATGATAAAGGATCAATAGGTTTCCTTTCCGATCTCAAAAGAGCAAATGTGGCCCTGACTCGTGCAAGGTATTATTAATTTGTTTATTCCAGATTGTGCCTGCAACTCAAAAACGTTTCAGTTTCTCCCTCTCTTTTTTTTTTTTTTTTTTTAGAAGAAGAAGGTGCGCTTGAAGAATCTGAAGCCATTAGAGACTAAAAGATCAAATTTAGAAAGAAAAGTTTTGTTTGGTTGGTGAGAAAGTGAAAGAAAAACGCTCTGATACCATGTAAAATTGTAAAATGCGAAACAGAAAGCAAGAACTGATTTGAGAGAAAACAATTACACTGAGTTTTCTTATCAAAATGTTTATAAGCTCTTAATTATACATTAACCGTTTGTTCTGTATTTATACACAAAAGCAGGGGCTAAGCTTGCCGCCCAAAATCCTAACTAACTATTTAAAGAATCAACGAATCAGCTAATGACATGTGGCAAGTCTGTAACAAACTTTTGCTAACTAATTCTTAAATGAAACGGTGCGTTTCTCCTTTCCTTTCTTCCTTGCCGTTTTGTATTTACATCCTTTGCTCTTGCTGTCGTTTTGCTCTTCCTTATTGTCTCTGTTGCTGCTGTCGTTTAAGTCATCTTCAACAGTTCCTAAAACATAAATCAGGTAATCATTATCTACGTTACTATACAGGTTATCTTCAACAATGATTTCAAGGAGTCTATACATAGAGTTAGAAATTCAGAGATTTGTAAGGAAGTGCTTTATGTGTTGCAAAAACTTTTAAGTGGTTGGCGTCAGCCTCAGGAGGAGAGAGACCCCATTGTCCATGATGGTCCTTCTTCTCAACTTCTAGAGATGTCCAAGGTCGGTGAGCAACTGAATCTGGTTTGGAATGTAGATTGTCTCAAGGAGGATTCGAATTACATACAGATCTTGAAGGTTTGGGATGTCGTGCTATTATCTGATATACCAAAACTTGCCAAGCGTCTTGACATCTTATTTGGGAGATATAGAATGGATGAGATGAATCGCTGCAAACACAGATGTGTTGAGGGGTATTAGTTTTTCTGAATTTGCTTTAAAAATATAACCAAAAAAAACTAATATGAACCACACTTAAAAAAAAAAAATACAAAAAATGAATTATTTTGAATATATTTCACTCATCAATTAACTAGTATGTCGCTCTCAAATTGTGACTTATAGTTTAATTAAAGTCTAAAACCGCATAAGCTCAAGTAGCTGGTTGTCCAGAATCTGTTCCCGCTGCTCATCATTTGAATTTGTTACAGGAGTTTTGTTGTTCCAAGGAGATGGCCAGTGGATTCAAGTAGTTGCTCGGAACCTGATACTGTGTTGTCTCTCTCAAAAGACTTATCCTCAGTGAGTCTAAGTGATAAGCCAGAAACATCAACTGCAATTTATAGGTGAGTGAAAAACAGCTAAAAGACTATTTAAGTTTTCAACATTGGTTTTCCAAGGCAATATCTCTTCTGCAGAATCACTTTAATGAAAATAGAAATTGAAGATAATATAATTAGTCATATAGGTGTAAAATGTTATTGCTCATGCAGTATGCCTGAGGTACTGGTTAGAAGCTCAAGCTGACTTGGATTGCTTCATGTATGGATAATCCCTGCCACTTGCTCAATTCTTTGACTTGGTTAAAAAGAAACTAAGAAATTTGTAGAAATTATCCGAATAAGACACTCACTTGATATACCCAAAAGAAAAACAAAAGCAAAACTAATTTTTACATACGAACTTGGAATTGAAGGGTTATTCAGAGGACTGATTATTATATAAATGAATGTCAGAAATAATTTCAAGTCAAACATGAAGAATAAATCCGAAGATGTTGAATTTAAGCAAAGGTGGCTTGACGATTGATGAAGAAAGATTACCTTCGTTTTGAACGATGGATTTGGATGCATTTCCAAGCCAGCTTTCCTGGTTAGTGTCATAAGTTGATACATGATGTTCCTTATGCTATTAAATATTGGAGTGTTACAAAAATTGAAAGATTGCCTTCATTTTTTGTACACTTGTTGATATTGTAGATAACATTAATGAAACTGATGTTACCCTAATCGGGCTGTCTTAGATGCAGGTGGTGCCATGCTAGATTTAATAGCTCAGCCGTTACACCTCAAATGAAAGCTGGAACCACGGGGAAACTGCTTTAGACATATCATAGTTTCAAGCATTCCCTTTTGTATTATTACTAGTTGCAGACGCATGTAATGCGTGGGACAATTATAGTTTTTTGTGCCAATATTTATTTTTGTTCAGTAACAATTTTGGTGCTTTGTAAAACCAAACAGCAAAGTCATCAACATAATGAGCTTGCTTCGTGTGGCCTTATTTTATCATATTAACTATTTTGAGTGCTTTTATGAAAATATATATGATTATTCTTAATAGAGAATGGAGATGACAATAAATTTATTTATAAAGGAATTTCTGTCGTGGTATATATGTTGAATAACTTATACAATATACATTGCAAGATTGTAAATTATGATACTAAACTTAATATCATAAATCTTTAAATTTCTTATCACTTTATAAAAATAAAAAATAAAAAATTTTCCTTAATTGGTCTTCAAATTCAAATTATAACATATCAAAACACTAAAATTTGTTATTTACTCAAAAACTAAAAATAAGTACTACGTCCACAACATTTTCACAACAAATTAAAAGTGGAAAGTTGTTATTGGTTCTAATTTGAACCCACAATTGAAATTACTTTTTTGCCCACTAATAATAATTAATAACAACTTGCCACTTAGGATTTTGTTATGAAAATATTGTGAACATAATATTTCTCAAAACTAAAATACTAATATCAACTAAGGTAAAAAAAAACATAAAGATAATACCACAAATCATTAAATTAAGCTAGCCTCATCGCACACACGAATTCGCGTGTGCGATGAGGCTTTTTATTTTTATTTTTTTTTATATTTTCATAATTTTCATTCATTCCAATTTGAGGTTTACACGTTTTCTCATTAATATTACGTATTTAGAACTACTACTACATCCAGAGAGTGTCATGAGGCTAGCTTCAAAAAAATGAACAAATATTACATGTTTATTTTTATCCAAAAAAAAATTGTGTTTTTATTTTATATATATAATTTTTATTTTGAGAATCTAATTTATAAGTGAATAAAATAATTTGAAAATCAACAGGAGAGTGGTCCTATTTTTTAAGCAATGTTTTAATGGGAGTTAAGTTGTATTTTTACAAATTGTTCTTTAGTTTTGTTCTACTTAAACATCAGGTAGAGTGACCCTATTTTTAAGAACTAGTAAGTTGCTCGTGCAATGCACGGATAATTTTGTAATATTTTATATAAGAGGTTTTGATAGTGTTGTACATATATTATAAAAAAAGTAAACTAAATTAGAGTAAAGAAACATATACATTTTAAGATATTAAAAATTAATTTAGTAGTTTCACTGCATATAAATATCATTTTCAAGGTAAGATTATTATTATTTTTTAAATCATGAAACCAAAAATAAATACAAAAGAGTAATGGGACCATGAAAATAACTAATTTGTGTTGTGTTACATATTTAATACTATAAAATAAAAGTATGTCGAACTCTCTCACTTCTTCACTTATCGATAGTGTAACGTTAAAACATGGTGTGGGTAAGTGTGTATGCATGTGTCTTATAGATGATTTAAAACCATGATAAAATATGTTTTACATTGCGTACAAGTATTATCTCTACTTATATACAAAAACAAAAACTATCATCCAAATACCCAAACTTAAATCATATTTAATCCCCTAATTTAAAAAGAAAAAAGAAAATACCCACAGGAGTTTGACGTCTTGATGGTGGTGGAGGCCAATATGACGGAGGGGCAGCCCCTCAAATTTCTCTTTCTTTTCTTTCAAATGTTTTGTCAATCTCAGTCTTTTATTTTGGTAATATATACAATGCGTTTTATTTAACAACCCGCAACATTTTTGTGTCTCTCTATCTCTCTCCAAGACCTTATCTGGTTAGTTATTATTATTAGTCCTTAATTATTATTATTTTTTTGCTTTTTTTAAAATATTAAAATGGTGAGTATGCTAAAAGACATGAATAAAAAGAGAATGGTGTGATTAGCTTAGGAAATTAATGAAAGATTAATGAGATAACAGTAAAATAAGTTAATGTAAACTTTTGAGTAAAGTAAAAAAAACCTTAATGAATGAGGTAAAAAAATGTTAAATGGAAAATTAGAGCGCCACTTGGCAAGACCTCATTACTTCCACATGAGATCTCTCTTTATATATATATATATATATATATTGATGATTATTCATTTATAACTTCTAATCACTAATCACATAGTCTCAAAAAACTTTATGATAGGACTTTATCATAGTACAAAATAAGCATAGATTTTTTTTTTTTTTTTAAAAGGATATTGCTATTGTGTTCATCCTTATAAGAATCATTATTTTTGACAATTTTTCTTTAATTCCTTTATAATTTATATATTGTGTTGGTTTAAATGAATTTTTTCTCAAGCTTTCAGAGGATGACTTTAAATAAGATGTTCAACTTTTATACGCCAAGCATTGACTATAAGTCTTGTACATGGAACAAATCAAGATAAAAAATAAGAATATGTCCATTTTGGTCGGCCTTAGCTTGATTTGTCTAGACATCAATTTTCTCTCTTGCGAAAGTCCACTTATTTTAGGCGAAGTTTCCTTGATTATTACTTGTATACAAAATTCCATGATCATTAAATTGGAATAGGAACCTTACTGACCTAACCATTTGGAATAGCATGAAATTTCTTCCCATCCATACTAATCTTGTGTACACCGAATTTTTTCTGCATCTCATAATGATACGTTGTGAAAAGGTGTATCCAAGTCCAACATGATTGAGAGTTGTAGTTGAGACTATGGCCCAAAGTTTTATTATTCAAACTTTGTGAGAAAAATTAAACATTCATTTGATGTAACAGAAGACTATGGAATTTGACACTGTATACACTGAGTTTGTTCTTGATGTTGTGAAATTCTTAGGTACTAAAAACACTAGTTTGATTAGTTGGCAAGTCATGTTCTTTAAGCATGAAAAGTCTACATGGAAAACTTTTGTGGTCTTGCAATAAATGTTTTGGAGAGAAAATGTTAACCCCTCATCCCATTGGGATCCCCCTATTTATACAAAGGAAAAAGGGTCAATATTCCTAAGTGTAACTTAGTTACATGGAATTTTTGTGCAGTTGTGCCTAGATTTCTTTTAAAATTTTAATTATAATTTTAAACTCTAATTTGGTGATTTTTATATGATTTTTGTGGTTTGATTTTGATTTAGTAAAGACATATTAGCAAAAGAAACGAAGGTAGAGCTATTGAAGAAATCTATACTTTCAGATTGGCAATTATCAATGGCAATGCTGCATTGTCATTTGTGGTTGTGGTATGAATAAGCGGTATGTTGTTTGGGCGACTAATTGAGGCAAAGCAATTAACCATATTAAAAGGATTAGCAACTTTTTTTCTTTCACCTTTACCATTTGTGGTATGTATATGCCTTTTTCACATATGCTCAAATGAAGTACCCGTTAGGATTTCTCTTAATTATGATAAACATATTATTTTTTTAAAGGATGTTCTATATTTATTGTTTTCCTTGAGCTAAAGCATTGCGATGGAGGTGTGGAGTGGATGGTTTTTTTTTTTTTTTTTTTTTTTGGTCCTTGAGTATTTTGGGTTGTTCAACTAGTAATGGCTCTTCTTAAGCTCCTAAAATTTTTGGTTTATTAATTTTGCTATCTATAACTTAATTCTTCTTTACCTAATAAAGTTTGGAATTTTTGTAAGTACATTTTTTTTTCAAGAAAATGAGTAGAAATCTCCCTTCATTCATGCTCATGTTAATATAATATTTGTATCTTTTGTAATACTCAATAAGTTGTTTACTCATTTTGTGAATTATCAATTGTAGTTAAAAAAAAAAAAAAAAGGTATAAACAAATACTATTCCATTAAACTAACGTGAAAAATTAAATCTATTAGATTAAAAAATGGACATGAAAATGAAAATTTCACAAAAAATTCTTAAATGGAATTAAAATAATTTTTACTCAATATTGTTTATCAAGCAATCATGTACTAACTAACACATTCCAATCATTACATGCATAATGAGATGATAAAATGGTTGTTCAATTTATTTAAGAAATGTGATCTAGCTAATAGAAATTAAAAAATACAATAACTTTCATGCGTAGTTATGAATTATACATTTACGTATATCTTATACATTTATGAGTTTTATTTATATAAATGTATTTATAAAATTAACAAAATTTATCATAAAACCTTCATTGTATTTTTTAAAATCACTACATAAAAATGAAAAGAAGTTTTTTTTCCCAAAAAATGTTCTCCAGTCATAATATTTACCAAAAAGAATCATACAAAAAAAAAAAAAAAATCGTGCAACGCACGGGCCAATAACCAATTTATATACATAATTAAAGTCAAAACTGAGAGAAAATCCAATTAAATTCTTAATTGGATTCCAATTACTGTCTAATTTTGTGCCATGCGTCCAATTTAAGGTTAAAAAAATAAAAATAAATAAAAAAAAAACATTGATTCCAAAAACTGATGGACTCACCATTCCAAATACATTGCAATATACTAACTTCTTCTTCTTCTTTTTTTTTTTTTTTTTGATGAGATAGTGGCTCTTTAAAAAGGGCATATATGAGATTGTGATTTCATGAACAACATGTAATCTATATATATAATAATAGGTGAAGTTGAAAGAAACTCAAATTAGAATTTCAAAGTAGAGTTTCAATTTTACAACATGTTTCCTAAATTATTTATTCTTAAAGAATTTTATTTCTTAATTTTATAATCAAATATGGAACCACATCATAAATATTCATTCAAATGAGTTATTAAGCACAAAAACATAAAGAGTGTATAATAAATGAATCGTAAAAAAAAAAAAAAAAAAAAAGTACTTCACAATAATAAATAAATAAATAAACATTGACAATTTATATTTTATACCTAATAATATCCTTACAAAATTTTCTAAAGAGTTAACAAAATATAAAAATGACTATCAATAGTATTTAAATTATATATATATATATATATAGGAATTATAGTATGCATATTATTGTATATCTTTTAGTGTATCCATGCATATGCATGGGGTTACAAGCTAGTTTTAAATAAAGTGATGGTAGGTTGCTATACATTTATATATTGGCGTCTAATTTTGCACCACGTGTCTTGTCTAATTTTTAAATTTGTGTGTCAAGTGAATAATTAAGTGCAAAAATCAAATAATCTAAATTCAATTAGATTTTAAATTGAATTTTAATTGGAGTTCAATTTTGCGCCATGTGTCCCATCTAATTTTTTAATTTTTGTAGCAAGTGAATTATTTAGTACAAAAACTGAAGAGTCTAGATCCAATTAGATTCTAAATCGTATATATAATTGTGATTGTTTTGAAATGTATTTGTGCATATGTACGGGGTTACACACTACTTTTATTAAATGGGTGTATAAATTTTTAAACACAAAATAGAAAAATAATTAGGAAATTGATTTATTACCTTGTTGACATGACACTAATTATATTCATTACCATGTTAGTTTACAAGATTTTTATAATATAATTGATAATAACTTTAACTTCTTAAAAAAAATGATAATGTAAAAAATTGACATTTGGCTTTTTGTTTTTTTGTTTTTAAATTTTAATTTTAAAATTAGGTAAATAGTATGTTTTTTAGATGACGTTCATGAGAACTTTAACTAAAAAGTCAAGACTTAAACCCCATTTGGTTGCTGAGAAAGCAAAGGAAAAGAAAAGAAAAGAAATTTTCATTTATGCTAATAAAATGACATCTCATTTACTTATGGAGATGCAATTAGTATATTTTCAAATATTTTATTTTATTTTTTAATTAAGGACACGTGGTAATTCAAAGGATAGCTTAGATGGCATAAAAATATTATTTTGATATTAATGTTAGATAAATAAATTCTTTTCATGTACCGCTTAATAATAAAGATTATTTTGACACAATATCAAAAGTTGAGAAACAAAATTGACACGTTTAAGATGTTAAAAACCATTTTGATACATAGTACAAGTGTTAAAGACTAAAACAGTAATCAAACATGTTTTTTACATATTTTTATTAAAGATTAAATTCTCTAAGGATGTAGTTTAAAACCCAAGTTTTACACCCTCTAATTCCAACATGTTACATCATCTTATCACGTATTAAATAATAAGCACAACCACACTCAATCAATTATAATACTCATCTGAAAATTCAATCAAATTGGGAGTTTATTAAGATATTACTAATTGTGGTATTATGTATTGAATTTTAAGTAAAAAGCTGATGTGACATCTCTTATTGGATAGTGTAAAATATGAATTTTACACCATATTCTTACCAAATTCAGACTCTTTTTATTAATATACTCAAAACATTTTTTTTATTAGCTAAATTTGAAAACTAATATCCTATTTGGTTGTAAGGGAGATGAAAAAGAAAGAAGAGAGGAAAAAGTAAGGGAAGAGAAGAAGAGAGAGTTGTACATAGAAGGATTGCATTAATACAATTTCTTCAAAAAAGAAAGGTTTTCTTTGAAAAAATAATGGGACTGTATGAAGGATTGTACTAAGAAAATTTCTAGAACACAAACTTTTCTCAAAATTATGGGTTGTGAGAAAAGTATGAAACTTCATCAAAAAATAAAAAGTATGAAATATTGGCCAATTTGTCAAATTGTGAATTCTCACTTTTTAATAGAAAACTGAAAAAGTGAAAATGTTTGGGACCATCATAGCACATATTGATATAGAAAAGCTTAATGAAAGAGGTAAAAAATGCTAAATGCAAAATTAGAGCACCACTTGGCAAGACCTCATATACTCCTGTATGATGTTTCTACTTTTATAAATATATTGATGTTTAGTGTGAGTTAGAGTTGTATTTTTACCAAATTGTCTTTTAATTTTGTCTCTATTTAAATATAGGGTTGTAGGACATTTTTGAAGTAAAAAAAAATAAGGATCCCAAACAGGGGAAGCCCTTTAAATAATAATATAGATAATTAAAAATAACAGGGGAAGCCCTTTAAATAATAATATAGATAATTAAAAATAGTAATATAACTTTTTGTAATCTTGGATGGAAAGGAATGAAGTGGACCGGATTGGATTGAATGGACCGAAGTGGATCGAATTGGACCAAATGGATCCATTGTACCCAAATGGACCGAAAGGACAAAAGTGGACTGAAGTAAAAAAAAAATATAGGTTGTCTTTTAGTTTTGTCTTTATTTAAATATAGGGTTGTAAGGAATTTTTGAAGTAAAAAAATAAGGATCTCAAACAGGGGAAGCTCCTTAAATAATAGTATAGATAATTAAAAATAGTAATATAACTTTTTGTATCTTGGATTGAAAGGAATGAAGTGGACAAGATTGGACTGAATGGACCGAAGTGGATCGAATTGGACGAAATGGATCCATTGGACCCAAATGAACCGTAAGAACAAAAGTGGACTGAAATAGAGCAGATTAGACATTTCTCGACTGAGTGGATCGAATTGGACTGAATAGATGCAATGGATGGAATTGACCAAAGTGGACCGAAATGGACCAAAGTGAATTGAATTTGAAGGCACGTATTATAGGCAAATTTACACGTTTACATACTATTTTATTTTTTTTGGGAAGTAAGTGATATACATTTATTGAAGTATTGTAAAACGGATTGAAAATAAAGCATCACAGTAAAGTTTTTTTTTTTTTTTTTTTTTTTTTTTAAGAATTTGGAATGTAATTTTTCATATATTTTTATTAGTCATTACAAAGCATTGAAAATACTACAATATTTCCCCATTAAAGCTTCGCCTTGCATGCAAAATTGTTAAACATAGGATTTTGTAGATATTGTGTATCATTTTGTTATATTTAGTATATACATGGTTAAACATACGATTTGTAACTTTTAATAAATAAGATCATCAAGAGTCGTGTGCCCTAGTGGTATTACCAATTCTTTGTACATGGATGTGAATCTCTCCTCCTCACTTGTAAGCGAAAATAACTTCAATAATTAAGGTCAGTGTTTAACTAGCTTAGTTTTCAGGATTTCCCCATTAGAACCATGGTCAGCAGAATGGGGAATCTAGTCTTGAAGCTCATAATGAACAATATCTAGGCATCCTAATATTGCGTAGAATGTGGCAAACCATTTAACTTCTTTTTAAGGTTTCAAAAGAAAATTTCATTAAAGGGATTATTATATCAAAATACAATCATCCTTGCACGAAAAGTGGTTTTAGGGTTTTAATAACGGGTGTAGCCGCGCAGGCATGCCATTAGTTTCCCTCTTTCCTTTGTTTTACTTCCCCAATAAACTAGGGTTGGAATTATTCATTTAGTACACCACACCAAATTGAGTTTCATATGTAGCTACACGTTGCACAGCAATAAAATAAAAACAAAAACGAACAGAATCAATTCTAAAAGGGACAAAAAGGTCTGTAATCTGTACATCGTTTTATGCAAGATCAATGATACACAGTATCTGCAATAGCTGGTAAATATGACCATTGATTTTTCCATTAATCAAACAAGAATGTGCAATGTAGAATGAGAGCAATAAGTATCATCACTTTTTTACATATTACATCCTCATCTCTAGCTGCTTCTTCACATAGAAATCTGATCCGAGCTAAAAAAGAAAAAATAGGAACTCAGAATAAATTATAATCAGATTCCGGAATATGTCAAAATTGGGGACATTATACTACTGTACAACACTACAAAGAATAATATACGTGGGGCATTCTCAAATACTCGCCCCAAGATTGACCAACCTTTAAAACAAGCCATCAATTTACAACAAATACAAAAGGTGCTGTCAGCTCCAGGATGAAGGCCCCCTCGATGACTCTTGAAGCTGCGGGCTGGATCAGCTGTATACAACATAACAGATGTTTTCTGCTACCATCAAGTCAAATTTGGGACATTCCGATGACAGAAGTTTTCTGCTACCATCAAGTCAAATTTGGGGCATTCCGATGACTATCAGCAAACTCACGGAGTAGACGCTTCAAAACTCTTCCCCCTTTCCCTTGCATATGCCCATAATTATTTTTCCCCCCATCACAGCTCTTGCTCTCAAGACAGTCTGAGGCAGCACCAGCAAGAGCCTTTAACCATACTGGCACTACAGATTCTGCTTCCCCCTGGTTTAGATATTCAACAGGAAGAGTATGCACCTGTATAACTAAAGCAGTCAAATAATCTGACACAGACAAGGAGAAACAAAGAATATCCACATTATCTTTCGAACAAGAGAATAGTGACAAAAGCAAGGCAGGGAGAGTGATAAAAGCAAAGCAGGGAGCCAGTTACAAGTAAATTCATAAAATGTTTCTCTTTTGGTAGAGGATATCAAGTTGAAACATCTTCAACTGCAGCACTAAGTATACCATAAATAAAGCTCCAGATTTAAAATATTCATGATAGATGGAACACAAATTTAGTGATAGATTTCATTAGAAAAGTTGAGTACATATATAACTGTGGATATACTTGCGTGTGTGTGTGTTGCCTATGGCACTTTCATGTGGCTCATTACAAACTCTAATTACAAAGAGAATGTCCCTCAGTAAACACAAACATGAAACATTTGTAGAGCTGTTTACTCGATCGCAGATATTTTTGCAACACCTCTAACAGAGAGACAAATAGTCAATTTTGTCAATAACAATGTTGTCCTTCCCTAGGTGTGTTAAGAAAACAATTTGGCTGATTTAATTTCTAATTAGCATATTTCCCCCAATTCCTATACAAAAGAGAATACAGCATATTCACTTTCAGGGGACACCCATTTGCCTTACTGATAATAGGTGTATCATGAATATACATCCATTGGAATACAGCTAAGAAGTTATTTTCTGTTCTTTCTTATAGGTTCACAAATGTGCGACAATCTTGCAACAATTAGCAGCAATTTGCAGTTTAAGTGAGAGAACAACCTGGAAGGCTAATCTTTCTTGGGAATCTTTGCATGGGTGGCTACACTCAGCGGTCTCTCTCTCTCTCTCTCTCTCTCTCTCTCTTTGTATGTGTGTGTGGGTCTGGGTTGTGGGGGAGGCACATGCACACTTCTGTGCCCATTTATATACATCCATGTGTGAATGTGAGTGGATTTGTACAGGCCGGCTTTGAGTACTCAAATCCAGCCAAGACCATTGGGTCAGTTTCACTTTGTAATTAAGGCCACTGAACCTACTAACCCAAAACTACTTTTCATATTGTGTTTATTAATCTTTAACAGTCTTATGATTTAGGAGTCATTCGGCTGAAAATTTGTATTTTAAAAAATAAAATGAAAAAACATATTGAAAATATTATGTTTCTGAAATTTATCTGAAAAAATGTGGCTCTTTGAAAAACGTGAGTTGAACTCATGGTTTCAAGATTTGAAATTGTGGGTTTAACTAACGAGTTTACTTGAAATGGTGAGTTCAATTATGTTTTTAGGTTGAAATCATGANGGTGTTGGGGGAGGCACATGCACACTTCTGTGCCCATTTATATACATCCATGTGTGAATGTGAGTGGATTTGTACAGGCCGGCTTTGAGTACTCAAATCCAGCCAAGACCATTGGGTCAGTTTCACTTTGGAATTAAGGCCACTGAACCTACTAAACCAAAACTACTTTTCATTTGTGTTTATTAATCTTTAACAGTCTTATGATTTAGGAGTCATTCGGCTGAAAATTTGTATTTTAAAAAATAAAATGAAAAAACATATTGAAAATATTATGTTTCTGAAATTTATCTGAAAAAATGTGGCTCTTTAAAAACGTGAGTTGAACTCATGGTTTCAAGATTGAAATTGTGGGTTTAACTAACGAGTTTACTTGAAATGGTGAGTTCACTTATGTTTTTAGGTTGAAATCATGAGTCCAACTCACAATCAAATCACTCTTGACATGTCAATCTAAAATGTGAGTTAATCTCAAGTACTACAAGTATATTCATGAGTTGAACCCAAGATTTCATCTCTTAAAGTGTGAGTTGGACTCACATATTTTAAAGTGTCAGTTTTTATATAAGTCTTAGAAACATAACATTTTCAACAACAACAAAATAATTTAAATGCAATTTTCAGCTAACCCTAAAATTTTGGGGTTATTTATGGCAATTTGATTTCACCATGTGATTTGCATTGTCCTCTTGATCTCTAAAATCGAGTGATCAACATTTGAAGTTACACCATAAATGAAAATTAGTCCCTTATCATTTAAAATTAGTATAAAAATTGAAGTTTTTAAAATATTTATCACATGACTAGCAATTTAAAAGTGTTTTAAGATGAAACAAAAGCCTCTATTATCTATGACAACCACACGGTAAGAACTTTAAATTTAACATCATAATTTGCAATAGTGGGCTATTTGCATTTAGAGTGAAAATTTGGGGTGATTGCTCAATTTTAAAGTTTAGGTGACATTGTGAATTTACCCATTAGTTTAGGATGGAAAATTACAATTCACCGTATGATTTATTATCAGGATGGATGTTTGAGTTTGTTCCTGCTATATAGTTCTGGTTCAGGTTAGTTGATTTGGAACCCAAGCAAACCGTTGTTTCTGGTTTTCTGGTTATGTTATGTAGCCAAGTGGCAAGTGGCATGGCCTACTGGTCCCTCTAAGAAGGCTTATCCATGCATAATATCATGAAAAATGGATACAAATTTTTGGATGCTGCTTAGTATTGGCAATAGGTCTGAGAAAGTATCTAAAAATGTCAAATTTAGATATTTGTACACTGTCGAAATAAGGAAATATGGCATATATGTTTGGAATAGATTCCATTTTGAGAGAGTTGAAAAAGCACTCTCTCGTTGAAAGGTTCTATACATCTGCCCTTTCTTAAGGCATTTCTTTAGACAAAGACTCCGTTTTTTCCTCTTTTGGATGGTTAATATTTCTCAGAACATGGAGTGCGAAATCAAACCCATGATTGAATTGAAATTGAGATACTGCTGCAAGTTCTTCCTCTCTGAATCAGATAACATCATATCTGAAGGAAGTTTACAATAAGTTCTTTGTAGAATGTTACACACAGGCATTCCAGTGAACCACGAACTGAAGTATCCATTACAGCACCGACTCATGTGATTAATATCCCTGTGAAACACTGGGGAGTGGTCTATACATCCATTTGTTTCAACAGAAAACAATTTTTGAAAAGTGAATCGTTTTCTGGAAAGCTGACTTTGTTTTCCTATGTTTGGTTGACGACCTTAAAAATGAGTCAAAAAACATTTTATGTTGTTTGGCTCCCACCAAAAATCATTAGTATTTCTTGCAATTCCGAATAATTATATGAACAAAAACATTACTTTCTTCCTAAACCATTAGCCTTCAGGTTTGAGGTAACCAGGGGAAAACTAACGATTTAAAACCCACACCATACACAAGGGTCCAGGCACACACGAGCTAGCAAGAGAAAATCAAACCAAAGATAATTACTCATATGACAAGAAAAGTCAAACCATGTGTTCAGAAAGGGGAAAAATCAATAAAAAAACAAAAAGGTATAAAAAGTGCAATATGGGGTGACTAACAAACTTTCAGAACTATTATTAAAAAAAAAAAAAAAAAAAGTCAGAACTTCAATATTGCCACTTAAACAAACTCGGATTAATTTTTTACAAGGAAAAAGACTATAGAGCATGGTTATCAGAGCTGTTCCAGACAGCAATCTGATCAAGAGATAAATAACCGGGTTTACAGTTTCACACATTCTTATTGGCACAGCGAACAGGCGTATAAATATTGTCTCTGTTACAAGCTTGAAGCCTTTCTGGAATAATAGTAATGGCAATACACTTGGAACCCTGGACTATAAGTTCAAGTCCTACTGCCCCCCCACATTTATTTTTCAAGTAATATAAACTAGTACCAGATTCCAAATAGTCCAATTGCCACCATTCAACTGTAGATTGTTTAGTTCATATGAATTAATCCAGGTTTCAGTCTCTAAATGGTCATATTGAGGATGCAAACAAGATAGAGGCTTGAGGCAGAGCTTCTCCTGTTTCACAGTTGGGTCTGGTCTAGGTTTGATAATACTGGACTTGAGCCCAAATATAATTAAAAAAATAAATCCCAAGAAAATATAATATTTTGCTTATAGATAATGAAAAAATGAAACTTCAATCTTCACCTGAGCACTTAATCACTTTCTGTCTGCTTTTACTGCGTTAATTGAACTCCATACTATAATACAAAACCTTTCATAAATGCAATACAATAGACACATGGATAAATACTACTTTTTACTCTATGCATGTCTATGTAATGCAATTAAGAGTTGTATTTACCCGAGACATTGCTGAAACGCCAAGTAAAGCATACACCACATTTGATACAAGGCCCTCGCCACTATGATATATGATCTGAATTGCTATGGCACTGAATGATCCTTCGGAAATGCAAGTTAGGCACTCCAATAAAGAGGCCAGGCCCGCATCCAAGAAACCTAGAAAGCTCAATAAAATTAGAGTTGAAACACCTCATCTTAACAAAATTTTAAATCAACTCAAAAATCCAAAGAGATAAACATTCAACAAAGGCACATACCCATTCAATATAGTTATCAACCATACTGTAGAAAACTTTTTTTTTTCTCTCTTTTTTGACAGGTAAAAGAACAAATAATAGAAACACACTTTTTAGTGACTAGAAAAGGTCGATTACATATTATTAAGAACACTTAGGGAAAATAACAGAAACCATCTGTGAACTGCAAGTTTAGTGGACTGCTTTAAGTTTTAAACAAATAAGTGATAAAAAGCAGCATTTGTCTATCAACTTTATTCTCTGCCTTAAACTGCTGGGATATCAGACATATACAAAGAAACACCACAGAAAGCAGCTACAGACAAAGAAGTAAGTATTACAGCCACAAACAAAATGTGGATCCATCAGTTTCAACACTAAGGATGTGGATCACATATAACTTAGTGTTAACATGAGCCAGTACTTTAAGTGAGAAAGTGGAGCAAAATCCAATAGTACATAGATATAGTTTGAGTAAAGAAAATTGACTTATTATGCCTCAACTAAATATAGTTTTAAAAACACAAAAATGTTAATGCACATTTTGTTTGCTGGAAAGAAAGCTGAGCTACAATGCAATACATGTCTTTTCTGGCTTTCTCAGGTATTATAATAGCAGGGGGAAAGTAAACAAGATTTAAAAGTAAAAATAAAAAATAAAATTAAAGAAAGAAAGAAAACCATCCAATATGCTTACAAGACAAATATGACATTGCAGCTAGTGCTGCCCCACGATGCATAGCTGTGCAACATATAGCTGCCTTTTGGAAGGAAACTTCAAGAAGTGAACTGGATGCAGCCAGTACTTCCTGTAAACATCAAATAAGTGAAAATCTCAATGAAATAATTATTTATACAATCCTTTCAATTTCTAGAACTATATGAAAGGAAATTTTTTTCTTTTGGAAAAAGTAAATCAATAAAAATAAAGATTTACAAAACCTTAGGAGAGCCCCGAACGAATGTGGATGCAAAGTTTGTGTAGGCCTCCACTAGATCAGGTTCTTGGTCACATATATACGAAGAATTAAGAGCCACTACCGATACTGCATATGTAAATCTTTCAAAAGTGGTGACAAAAAGAGGTCCATAGTCCTCCCTGTGACCAAATTCTTCAATGACAACAGAAGCTGAAAATGATGGTCCCAAAGAGAAAGGAAGGGAAAGTAAGTAGTCTAGTTGTTCATTGCATTCAACAAAGAAGCAGCTAACATGACCAAATAATTTAACTATTTCTGCAAACCATGCACCTACTATCTTAGAAAATGTCTACATTGAATTATTGACAAGGCATGATATACTTAGAGTTACTTCTTGTTATATTTTACATTGGCATAAGGGTATTCTTATAATCATTCAATAAAGCCCAAATATAAATATTTGCAAAGGTGGGACTGGTTAACACAGCCCCAAACCTTTTCTCAAATATCTCTCTCCATTTTTCTTCTCTCATTTAACCCTAATATCAAACCCCAATTTTCGTTAAAGCAATCTGGAGATAGTTATCAGATATCAAAGGGCGCTTGTCAACACCACCACAGACCTAGGTCTGGCAACCACATGGTTTGGTTCACCTCTCTCTCAGTGATTATTGTTTCTATCTTACAATGATTTTTCAATTTACTAGCCTTATATATATATGTGTGTGTGTGTGTGATTTTGAAGATTGTTTGCTGATTTATAAAGTTTTTTTTTTTTTGGGTGGATTTTAGAAGTTCAGTCTTCACCAATTCACATTACAGAGCGTTTTTTGTTTGCTGAGTTGTTGAAATTGAATTTGTTTTAAAACTTAAGGAGTTCAGCCCGTGTACTTATCAAAAAATTGGAGTATAGCTCATACAGGGATTGAAGTTCTGGAGTGGTTGATTGCAATCTTGACTCTTGGTGTTCATCTGTTGGTTAATTGATGAAGCTGGTATTGTTTTCTTCTCTTTTATGGGTTTGGATCCAGTCCACTTAATTGATTATTAGCTGGCCAAATTTCAATAGAGTTCTACCTTGACTTAGTTGTATTTGACATGACTGAAGAAAATTATATACTCATGGCTAAGTGAAAACATAGTGATGATATGCTTAAATCTATTTCTTCAAAAAAAGTTAAATGCATTTAATATGACTAAAGAAAATCTATGGTCATGGCTAACTGAAAACATCACTACTGAAGGAGATGATATGCTTAAATCTATTCCTTTGAAGAAGTTAAATGGTATATATTATCTGGGTTTGGCACATGTCGTGAAAATATTTCTCTGAGACAACCAAACATTGAAATATTTGATAGATAACCCCTCAAAAGAAAGACTGAATTGGATGAGTGAGGATTCAATTGGAAAAATTAGAAGAAAACATAAGGGATATATAAGATTGTCATGTGGTATTATAGCTAAGATTTATAAAGTTTTTTTTTTTTTTTTTTTGGGGGTGGATTTTAGAAGTTCAGTCTTCACCAATTCACATTACAGAGCGTTTTTTGTTTGCTGAGTTGTTGAAATTGAATTTGTTTTAAAACTTAAGGAGTTCAGCCCGTGTACCTATCAAAAAATTGGAATATAGCTCATACAGGGATTGAAGTTCTGGAGTGGTTGATTGCAATCTTGACTCTTGGTGTTCATCTGTTGGTTAATTGATGAAGCTGGTATTGTTTTCTTCTCTTTTATGGGTTTGGATCCAGTCCACTTAATTGATTATTAGCTGGCCAAATTTCGATAGAGTTCTACCTTGACTTAGTTGTATTTGACATGACTGAAGAAAATTATATACTCATGGCTAAGTGAAAACATCACTGCTGAAGGATGATGATATGCTTAAATCTATTTCTTCAAAAAAAGTTAAATGCATTTAATATGACTAAAGAAAATCTATGGTCATGGCTAACTGAAAACATCACTACTGAAGGAGATGATATGCTTAAATCTATTCCTTTGAAGAAGTTAAATGGTATATATTATCTGGGTTTGGCACATGTCGTGAAAATATTTCTCTGAGACAACCAAACGTTGAAATATTTGATAGATAACCCCTCAAAAGAAAGACTGAATTGGATGAGTGAGGATTCAATTGGAAAAATTAGAAGAAAACATAAGGGATATATAAGATTGTCATGTGGTATTATAGCTAAAGAAGGATTTATACTAAGACATAAGGAAAAGACTCATAAATATAGTGAGAGATAATAATGAAATGCAAAAGTTCAATAAAAAATGGCAGCAATTAACATCAACCTTTGCAGGGACATCAAGCATATAATGATTATAATATGCCTATATGTCATTTATCATGTACAATGTAATGCATTTAGACACCGTAATGTTCAATTATTACGAAAGACAAACCTTTCATAAAAACTGAAGATACTATAAAACTAAATTTCACTGCTTTCAAATCACCATAGACCAAAATACCCTACCTGTTCTAATGTAGCATTCATGACTTTGGAATGACAAAAAGTTAGTCGATAGGCAATCTAGTACTTTGGGCAGTACCGCCACGAAATGCTGTCCTGCAGATAAAACCAATTCAGGGTTCTATACATATTTTGTGATGAGAATTGAGAAGACACCATGACCAGTAAGAAAGTCACAATTACCGTCTTTAATCATACCTGAAGACTGAACTGCTTGTGAAAGGGCCCGGCAAGCTGCCGCAGCTAAATTACCATTCTCCAAGTGTCCAGACATAAAAAGCTTCTCTAGCATGGGCCAAAATACTGTGAGAAGAGCTAGTATGGGATCATCTGCAGAAGGCCCAGTAGGCAAAGACGTTCCAAGATGACTGAATACAGTTCCCATCCTGAAATGAAACAAATAGTCATGAGAGCTGGAGAAGAAGATATTGTATAATTTTGATGCGGAGATAATAATTGTTTAAACAAGGAAAATAGCATATCAAGCATTCACATTAGCTTGGCCAAAAATTTCTGTTTATTTTAGCATAAGAACCTACTTTTTTCTGTTTTTCATACTCACTTTTCAAAATATTCCACATCAGATTATCTATTTCACACTACATTCATTAAAATATCAAAATTTCTTAATTTTTTTTAATTGTTTCTCTTTCTTCATCCTCAGGACACATAAGGAAATAATAAAAAAATAAATGCAAAATGAATCAACAGGTTAGTTAGGGTTGTCCACATATGTAATTTTTCAATCCATTCTAATCTATCTATAGTCATACTCTCTGTCACTCTCTTAATTGCCATGTCTCTTCTTATTACTTTTACTAAGCGTTTGTCCACTCAAAAAGAGTCTAGAGAAGAGCTCTCTTAATTGCCATGTCTTTTTTTATTACTTGTAATAAGCATTTGTCCACTCGAAAAGAGTATAGAGAAGAGCTGCTTCAAGTCATGAATTGATCTCTCATCTCCTTCAAAAGTACAAGCATTTGTTTCTCTCCAAATACTCCATGAGGCACTGAGGGATCATGGTCTAAATTTTTGCAGATCTGTACCTGTTGAATTTGTGTGACCAGCTAGCTAGAAGATCCACAACCCCACTCGGCATCACCCACTGCAACCCAATGTTAAAAGCGCGCTTAAAGCGCAAAGCGCAGAGCCCTTGGGGCTTTTTCCCTCTAAAGCGAAGCGCCCTCACAAAAGCGTGCTTTAAGCGCGCTTTTTTGAGCTTTTTTATTAAGTGCAAAGCACGGTTTTTTGAGCTTTTTGTATTTTTTTTTTTTTTTAAAAAAAAATCCTGATTTGATTTTTAGCCATTAGATCTAAATATGTTTGATATAAGCCATTGATTTAATATATAAAAACTAATAGTGTGGTGTGCTACCATACATTTAAGCCTATCTCTTTAGATATTTTTGAACTTTTAACCACAACCACACAAACAAACACAAATAAACACTAAATCAAACACTTACAAAGATAACATTACTTAACATTCTAGTACTTTTTAGCCTTTGCCTTCCTGGTTCTATACTTCTATTTTGATTCAACCATGTTTTGTAATCATGGCCATCAAATATCATGGTTGCATATATATTGTAAAGCACAATAGAATTATATAAATGTTATATAAATTATATGAAATGTTTTATTGTAATTTATATCATTAATTGATCACTTGATTGTTGTATTGATCATTAATATTTTTTTTTTTTAATTTTTTTTTTTTTTTTTAAATGTGCGTTTCACATCGATTAGGCGCGCGCTTGCGCTTTGCCCCTAGGCTCCAGGAGGCCTTTGCGCTTAAGTGCGCTCAGCGCTTTTAACAACACTGCTGCAACCCGAATAATGAAAACCAAGTTCCACAACTCTCTACCTATAGGGCAGTGCATAAGTAAATGATTAGTAGTCTCCCCATCTTTCTTACACATGCACCACCAATCAATCACAACAACTTGACCCCTCAAGTTATCAGTAGTTAAGGTCCTTCCCAAAGCAGTAGTCCAAAGGAAGAAACTAACCTTTGTTCGAACTTTCAGCTTCAAAGAGAGTTGGGCAGTAGAAAGTAAAATCCTACAATAGGATCTGAAATAAAAAATCTGCTCTGGGGATGGATTCCTACAAAGCTAATCCCTTTCATTACATCTCATCAGACCAGAATAGATCAGATCTAAGAAAGATGCAATTGATTCCAACTCCCAATCTTGCACTGGTCAACCATCAAACCGCCCCTTCATTTCTATTTTTACAAAATTTACATTCCATGAACTCTATTCTAGTCTTCTTAATTGAAATCCTTTAGATGCTAGAGCTCTCACCAAATTTTTAACTTGGCATTAACTTCATTTCTAGCTTCATCCACTAAAACTATATCATCTAAAAAAAGCATACTAGGTCCTAATCTACCAATAGAACAAACTTTAGAAAACCTAATGAAACCCTCCCAAGACCTTTCCACCAGTTCTGAACTTAGAACAAGAAAGTGCCAGGAATAAGGCCTAATCAAGAGGACTTGCTTTGATACTATAATAAATTACAACTTATTGGAAAATTCTAAACTGATAGGAATGGTAGCAATTTAAATCCTTCCACCAAAGACAAATCAAGCTAGCATAGGTGTTAAATTGCATGCTTCCCCGCAAGCTATCCAACTAATTAATCTCAATAACATTACCTGTACAGCCCTCTTGCTGCAGAGGTCAAAATTTGTGTATAGGTAGCTGGGTTTTGTCTCAGAGAATGCTTGTTATCTTCTTCAACCTGAAAGAACATTAATCTCTTAGATCTTAATTGCATTTCAAATTGATTGGTTATTATTTGATTAATAATACTCATAGCACAAACCCATAAAATGAAAACAGGCATCTTAAATAACAACACACAAGAAAAAGCTTACAAGTTTTCCAATTGCTTCGTAGCTAGAAGAAAGCAATCTGGCCAACAAGTTGCCCTTTAGTTCTTGGTTGGGAACAGAACCAAGGATCAGACTTATTGCACTGACAATTTCTTCCTCATATTCCAAAGGTAAATTCCTCTTCTCCAAACCCTAGTAAACAAAACACTACTTATAAGGCAAAGAACACAGATGAATATGTATTCCTATTAAATATTTGAAGAGAAGATTTAATAATAATCAGGAAGCTGGAATAGAAAAAAGTCGCAAACAATAAGGCACCACATTTCGCAAAAAAATCAAGTAGGATTCCAATGTCAGCAGCAATTGGCATAAATGACAAAATTAATTATACAGAAATCACTGAAAGATATAACAATTGAGTGAAGCATCCATGCAATACCCATTATAGCTTTGGAAAGTAGCTCACCTCTCCTACCCACATCAAAATTTCCAAGTTTGCAGGTTCATAAATTACTGCAGAAGCATCTTCACAAATTTTACGCAATGCTGAGGCGCAAGCATTTGAGGACAGAGGTTCTGAGATCCCCGTAGCAAGAAATAATCTGAAAATAGCAAATCAGTACCAAACAGGAAATGGTTGTGGCAGATCTAGCAATGCTAGATGATAAATACAGCATAATTTGTTCTAATCTAAAACAAACAAACAAAAAAAACTTGTCAGAGCTCAAAGCAACATCAAGAATAAATTCATTGATATAATAAATTGGCAGATACTCAACTCTACTAAGTCCACATTCCAACTATATTGGCTACAAAAATCCTTATTTGCAATTGGGAAAAAGCCATGACACCCCACGAACTAAGATAGTGGCCATTACACCCACTAAACTTTTAATTTGGCGAATTTACTATGTGCCAAATAGATACTTCCCTCACTTTGCAATTAAAATTTAACATTCAACTCATGTGAAAGGAAAAAAACACCAAATGATCTGATTGAGAGGGAGAGGGAGAGAGAGCTAGGGTCCAATTTTTTGAGAAACAGAGAGAAAGAGAAACTGACCAAAGACAGAAAGAGGAACAAGGTTTTGGAGTTGGCAGCCACTGGTTGAATCCACCACCGCCGTTTATGGACTCAATTTTTTCATTTTCTGCACAAAACTTCCTTGTGTGGATTCATCGTCCCTCTGCAGATCTACTTTTATTTGTTTGTTATTTGTGTTCTCACATCTTCTCAACAATGAATATGGTAGAATTGTTAAAGAAGATAGAGGAGAGGGGTGTCTGCGTTAGGGTTATCGGAGTTGGTGGGGAGGTGATTTATGGTGGTGGCCATCAAGGCTTTTGGTTGCTGGGTATGGTGGTATTTTGTGGTGGTGTAAAATTTTGGGTCAGTGACTAGCTTGCAAATCAGCAACTGCAAAATCTGCACTTGCCCAGTCAAATGGATCTACTCTCATTCCCTTCAGATTTATGTCCACCATACAACACCAACTGAGGAGATGAAGTTTTGGCTATGGAGGTTTCCTTCTTTTAGTTTTGTCAAATAAATGTCCAAAATAATTGTCTCATTAAAATGTGTCTAGAATAACATTAACAATGTAATTTGGAACTTTCTTGGTCAATTTACTCTAGAAATCTGGATTTGTCTCTTTGGGGTTTATTTTCCTGCCCTTCTTTGGTTAGTTTCACATCTTTGGAAATACTAACAGTTTGGTGGAGAGTTGTCAGAGTTGTTGGGGGTGTGGGTTATAATCCTCTCTCTGGTCGGTTTATCCCTCAACTGAACCCAGCTCTATCTCTCTTCGTCCCTTTCTTTCTTTTTCTTTCACGTGATTTGAGTTGTCCGTTAAATATTTAACGGCAAGGTGATGAATTTAGGGCTGTAAATGAGCCAAACTTTGTCGAGTAGTGCATGTTCAAGCTTGGCTCGTCAGGAAAAATCAAAAGCTCGAGCATGGCTTGAGCTTGTGACAAGCCTAAAAATAGTGTTTGAGCTTGAGCTCATGGGAAAGCCAAAAAGTTTGAGCTTGGCTTGAGTAATTAGTCAAGCCAAACTCAAGCTTAATATCAAGCTCAAACTCGAGCTCAGATCAAGTTTTTGAGCTTAAGATCTAAAAAAATTACATTATTAGATGCTTAAATCTCTAAAATTAAGAAAAAAGAAAAAGAAAATAGTATACTCATTTTATCATGCATCTTACTTATGGTTAACTATTATTTAAATTAATAATTTACATAATTAAATTCATTCATTCATTCATTCATTCATCATTCCTTATCTACAGCTTCAGCAATTGTTCAAAATACAATTTTTACATTCACGTTAGATGCTAAAGGACGAGAAAAATACTTGTTTGTAACTATTATGAACGAGAAAATACTAACATATTTCATAACTTCACTTTAAATAATTGATAGAGAAGGATCATATGTAACCAACTTAATTATTTATTTATTTTTAAATGTAACTATAGTCTAAAGTGGTTCTTGATCAGTTTAAAGAGAAGGATAAAATTAAAGTAATATAGGTAGTAGTCTCAAGTTGGCCATGTCATTAATAAGATATGTGTAATAAGTATATTTAGCTAACACATATAAACTTATAAATGAGTTTATACTTGAACAAGCCTAATAGTTGTGTATCAAGCCTAATAGCTCACGAGCTTATTCGTGAACAAATGTTTTTGCTTGGACTTGGCTTGTTTATTAAACGAGCCTAAAACTAAGGCTCAAGCTTGGCTTATTTATAAACAAACATGAACAAGCTTTTTATCAAGCCAAGCCCGAGTTGTTCATAATCAGTTTGGTTCATTTACAGCCTGATGAAATATCTATTTGGCAAATGTGTGAAGTTCAAGGACTAAATTGGCCAAATTAAAAGTTTAAGGGGTGTAATAACCATTACATTAAAGTTCAAGGGGTGTGAAGGCATTTTTCCCTTTGCAATTCAGCCGTAAAACATCTTGTCAGATGATGCCCAAAAATGTATAATATAAAGTAAAATGGATAGAAAGTATTTGAACAATATAGGTGGATCTCAATCCTAACACCAACTGATAAATAAAAGAAGAGTACTTACAGTAAGGACCTAGCATTTGATTGAAAAGCAGATATCAACTTGGAATAGGAACCAACAACATCAGCTAGAGATCTGTATACCTAGAACAGAATTAAGTATCATAGACAATAGAAGAATGAACAAGATCAAAATGGATTCTCATAGATTCAAGGCCTACTACTATTTCTTTATATTAAAATAAATTTAGCAACTGATAAGCACAGTAGAAAGAGTGAAAAGGGGGGGGGGGGGGAGGTAAGGAGTATATAAAAACCAACCGCAATACATGTGAATCACAAAGTCCATATTCAATGAAGCTCAAATCTATCAAAAGATCTGACTCGCTGAAGCTCTTACAAGGGTTCTGGAATAGTACAAGCCAGGTGACCCATGTAAGCGGCCAGCAGAGACATACAGATTGAACTGAAACAGCAACCCTCAAACATTCCAAGTTGAGAGAAGGAGAAGATAATAAAATAAAAAGCTGCTTGCAAGCATGTAACCACAACAGTTTCTGAGGCCTAAATACAAATATACCTAGTAAAACATGTCACCGTAAAGTCCAGTATATGCATACAAAAAGTTATTAATAAAAAGACATAGAGCTTGCATGTATCAATAGGTTTGTCAAATCGATATTTTCAGTGACTATGATATGGCAAACATATTTTGGATTTCAATATATCGATACTGACAGTAACTTGCAAGTATCATGGCTGTGCCCAGCAAGATATTCTTAAGAATATTTATTCTTGCATTCAAGTTTTTTGGAAGTGTTGAAGGATAACAATTCCTGCATTTGATACTTGCTTCAATTTTGGAATCACCTTTGGTAGCACTTAGTACAGTGAAGCCTTGCACTCCACCCATCATTAAATTTTTCTGGGATAAAAAATCATCATGTGGGATCAGCATTGTAAATGATACAGCCTTATCTTGATCCTCAGAAAGCATCATTGAATCAAAATTTTCCACTTCATCAAGCTTTGTCAAATTGACATTTTCAGTGACAATGGTATACCAATTAACATATTAGTATTTTGGATTTCATTATATCAGCGACACTGACAGTAACTCACAAGTATTACGGTTGAGCCCAGAGAGGTATTCTTACAAATATTTAAGTATAAGATGACATAGAAGATATATTTTGGAGAATGTAATTAATCGTGCCTTCCCAAATGGGAGATATAATCAGAAGCCAGTATAATGACATGGAGGTAAAACATGTATTAGTTCAATTTTCAAAACCCAAAATGGGCAACCGAAACATATTAAAGATGGGAACAACATATATGATATATCCATGCAAGAAGAGTTTAGAAGAAAATTGACCCTAAATTAGGTAAATCACCTAAATACATATTAAACATCACGCGAATGCAACAACTGGCATCACCCAAAAGGAAAATTCAAAGTTTGGAGTAGCAAGTTGTCCTCACCACATTAAGAGCAAATAATTTGCTCTCCACTTCTGTCCAAGGTATTGGTACATTTGCTGAGGTCCAACCACCAATGAAAAGCTACAATGCCATTTAAAAAGTTAAAATACAAATTATGAACATCATAATTTTATAATAAAGAACTTCAACCCTAAATTGTAAGCATTAAAGAAAAGGAAAAGCATGAATTAATTTAGGGACACTATTGGTCAGGTGTATATATATATATATATATAACATTTATAAAAAGAAAAAAGACCAAAGTTGTCAATACCATACCATAGGCTATTTCAGTTTAGGCAGAGGAATAAAATATTTTGATATTGGTTAATATTGTTGTATCATTGCGGGGTTATATATATATATATATATATGGTCTATATATATAGGGTCGGGATCAAGTAGAGGTGTTCACCAAACCGCACAAACCGGAAAAACCGTACCAAAACCGCTAGCAAAATGGCATAATTGCACCTCACCGCAAGTAATAGTGCACCACACCGCATGGTGCAGTGCAATTTGCAGTTTCAAAATAAGAAAACCGCACAAGCTGCACTGCACCTTCTCTATATATTGATATATTTATTTATTTAATATTAAATATATTATTAATAGTTTAATAACTCTAGTTTTCAAGGGAAAAAAAAAAATTAATTAGCCTAGCAAGTGTTGATTAGGAAAGAGAGCCCAAAATAAAGAAAAACTAGCTCAATAGTTTAAAACTTGGCCCAAAACAAAGGGAAAAATCAGTTTTGAGATTGGCAGGAAAAACCTAAAATTTGAAAAATATACCGACTTCAAATTGTTCAAACCACATCTTATATAGCGCATCACACTTGTGACCGCAAAAATGAGGTGTGGTGCGGTTATGATTTTAGCTAAACTCTAAACTGCACTGTATTGTCCTGCATATGTGACCGCAAAAAATGAGGTGCAGTGCGGTTATGGTTTTAGCTAAACCACACCACAAAGTGCATTGCTAAAACTAGCCCAAAACCGCACCGCGAACACTCCTAGATCAAGTGACGCCATTTAATAACTTTTTATTGAATATAAATTTTGAAAATCTCACATTGAATAAAATGTTATCTATGTTCTTAATGTGTATGCCAAATTTTGAGCCAAACAAATGTTATTTCTTCTATGTAAGTTATCTAATGTGACAAAATTCTCCAAAGCAGCTGTCCACATAAAGAAAGCTACCTTAACAGGGACTTCAACCTTTCAAATCCTTTTCCAAGGAAAATATTGGGCATCAGGTGGTTTTACATTTCCCACACTCTGAGCTAGTTACTATCACAAATGTTGATTTCAAGCAGCTGTCCACGTAAAAAAGCTACCTTAACCTTCCAAATGCTTTTCCGAGGAAAAGATTGCACATCAGGTGGTTATATATTTCAGACACTCTGAGCTAGTTACTATCACAAATGTTGATTTCAAGCTCTCATTTGTAAAGAAAGCTACCTTAACAGGGATTTTATCCTTCCAAATGCTTTTCCATAAACACTCCTAGATCAAGTGACGCCATTTAATAACTTTTTATTGAATATAAATTTTGAAAATCTCACATTGAATAAAATGTTATCTATGTTCTTAATGTGTATGCCAAATTTTGAGCCAAACAAATGTTATTTCTTCTATGTAAGTTATCTAATGTGACAAAATTCTCCAAAGCAGCTGTCCACATAAAGAAAGCTACCTTAACAGGGACTTCAACCTTTCAAATCCTTTTCCAAGGAAAATATTGGGCATCAGGTGGTTTTACATTTCCCACACTCTGAGCTAGTTACTATCACAAATGTTGATTTCAAGCAGCTGTCCACGTAAAAAAGCTACCTTAACCTTCCAAATGCTTTTCCGAGGAAAAGATTGCACATCAGGTGGTTATATATTTCAGACACTCTGAGCTAGTTACTATCACAAATGTTGATTTCAAGCTCTCATTTGTAAAGAAAGCTACCTTAACAGGGATTTTATCCTTCCAAATGCTTTTCCATAGGAAACATTGTGCGTCAGGTGGTTTTATATTTCAAACACTCTGAGCTAGTTACTATCACAAATGCTGATCTCAAGCAGCTGTCCCCATAAAGAAAGCTACTCCATCAACTTTGATGAGGAACCTAGGCATCACTTTCTCAGAAAGCACTCAACCAACAACTCCTCCAGCCTATAGGCTTATTAATCATGATGTCTCATTTCAAGCACTATATCATTGACTACATCTATGGTACAACAACAAATAAGTTATACAATACAAAGGAACTTAGCACCAGTTCAGATATACACATAGTAACCATACTATAAAAGAAGCACCTTTTGTATAAATGTAGCTGAACTTAAAAGCTGACAAATATCCACCAAAAGCTCAACAAGATTCATCCGGAAATGGACAAGGCCATCAGGCAAGTCAGGATTTCCTCTCTCATCATTGAATATAGATTCATCCACCTGTCATAGACAAGTTCTTCATATCATTTATTTTAGGAAAATTTTCTAAGAATTAAAAAAATCTTACCAACTTAAGTAACATAACAAAGATACAAAAATTACGATATAAAAAGAGAGACCACAAATTTGGCAAAATGCTTTTTTATGAACATGAGAGGTTGAAAAATCATGTCTTCAAATTAAAGAACGTTCAGCTAAGGCAACATTTTTATTTTCACAACAACTTATACAAAAGAAGTTCAAATTCACTGTTGTGTATGGTGCCCGTCTTTCTAACTGCCTCCCAAAAACCCCACTCCAAAACTCCCACTTGTTTATTTGAAAACCAATTCATACTGCTACATAGCATACGCAGGAGGAAATCAACCAGTATTCAAAAGCTTGCAATAATAAACCAAGAAAACAGAAGAATTAGGCCTCCTTAGCATCACCTAAAGTACTTAAGAATATCAACTGCTCATTACCATCGGTCTCAAAAGATTGAGCTGTCCCACCCCCCTCCCCTCCCAAAAAATAAAAACCCTAACCCTAACACTCCCTGCTTGCTAGCCCACTCAACAACACAAAATTAAATGCATGTCTTGCACAGGCAGAATGAAAATAGAATTAAACATCAAACAAAAAATAATGCTCTGTTTGTTTTGACAATAATGTTTTTTAGAAAATGACTCATTTTCCAAAAAGTGTTTTCTATAAAACTATCTCATTTTCCTATGTTTGGTAGTTACCTTAAATGAATTGAAAAAAAATCTCCTAACTTCTCTTATTTAACTTACTGTGAGATAGAGTTGTTTTTCCAAAAAAAAAAAATTACACTCTTTTTGTTTTTGCAATGATGTTTTCTAGAAAATGAATTATTTTCCTAATAACATTTTCCATAAAACTATCTCATTTCCTTATGTTTGGTAGCAACCTTAAATAAGTTAAAAAAAAAATCTCATAACTTACCTTATATAGCTTACTGTGAGATAGAGTTGTTTTCCAAAAAAAATTAGTGGAAAACAATCTCTTAAAATAAGCCATACTTTTTATATTGACAAAAGATAGTTTTCCTTTGACTCATTTATTCTAATATTACCAAACACTAGAAAATACGGAAAACTATCTTTACACAATGTTTTCTATTGATACAAACAAAGCATTAGTAGAAAACAATCTCTAAAAATAAGCCGTAGTTTTTATATTGACCAAAGATAGTTTTGCTTTAATCATTTTTTCTAATGCTACTAAATATTGGAAAACATAGAAAACTATTTTTACACAATATTTTTCATCGAAACAAACAGAGCATAAAAGAATAGAATGGAAGTCAACAGGACTCAAATTAAGGGCCTCACATACAATAGGCTTTGATGCTATGTTGGTTACCATCAAGAAGTGAGACAACAATGAATTAGCTCATACAAACTAACTCTAGCATCACTTAGAGTACCTGTACCTGTTTTTTTTTTTTTTTGGTAAATAGATTAAAATAAAGACTGGTTTTGGACTATGTTCCCAATAAGCTGACAAAAATTCAGTGGAAGTGTAATTTAGGAGTAGGTTCACCTCTAACATACACTTTTGACGTTAATATCAAGTAAGACATCATCAATTCAAGCTACCACCTATTTGTTTTTAAAAATAATTACCAAATTCCATTCATGTAATTCAACTCTTAAGTGGTCAAGAAAATATAAAACTGCAATTAATAATTGCAAAATCTTACACTAGGCAGAAAAAAAAATAACAAAACAAAATGAGATTTTTATATATATAATAAATACTGATTTTTATCGAACTCAAAAAAAGAGTCACCCAAGTATACAAGATGTATACAACTGGGGACCAAACATTCAAACACGCAAATTACTAAGATTCATCAAATCGGAAACTGAACATAGAGAATATCTTCCTACAACAGACATCCAACCCTACAAACTTTTTAAGAAAAATAAAATTTTTAAGATCAGGTAAGGTCCTCTCAGAGTAATCAAAGGCCTGGTTATTCCTTTCCCTCTAAAGACACTGCATCAAACAATGTGGGACAGCCATCCAAATAACACCATTGTGATGTTGCCCAAATCTCCCCTGCCAACAAGCTAGTAGATCAACAAGAGTCTCCGACATCAAACAATAAACTACAAACAAACCGAACAACATAGACCAGAAATCAGTAGCAATATGACAATGGAGTAAAAGATGGTCTACTGTTTCACCATTACCTTTGCACATATAACACCAATCCAAAATCCAAACTTTCCTTTTCTCTAAATTATCAATTGTTAAAATTTTCCCCAAGGCTGCAGTTCAAAAACAAAGAAAGTACCTCTAGAAGGGATCTTCGGCTTTCAGATGCTTTTCTAAGCAAAAGAATGATCATCAGCACAAGTCAAAACCCGGTAGTATACACTAACCTCAAAACCTCTCCTCTTAGCTGGCTTCCAACACATCTTATCCTCTCCACTGACCCTCACAACAACTACATAAATAATATTCATAAGCTCTGCCATACTAGCCTCCTTATCTTGGCTGATAAACTAATACATAACAACTAATCTACTTCTGTTTAGCAAGTAATAAACGCATTCAAAGAAATCAATTTCTTCCAAATGTTTTAATTTGAATGCTACAAAACTAACCACTAATCTTTAAAAGAAACCACACATGTAGCATCTGCTCAACAGACAATCTAAACATAAAATGTTATTTAAAAAGTTCAAAATTTTAAACTTTTATATAAAAAAGCACAGCAGCAATATGTAATGAAGATGCCCCTAAAACTCTTCACTTGACATCATAATCTAATGAACAAACCAACAAAATCAAATACCAAAAAAGACATACAGTAATTAAACCTTAAAAAAATCTTTAATCCATGATCACAATATAACAAGAGAAATAGACAGAATAAACCTGTGCACGTGATAAAAGCGCATCAAGCAACGCTGAGAATAAAGAAGAAAACATTTCTTCCACATGTTTCCTACTTTTTGTACTATCTTCATCAAGGCCAAGAATATAGCTTGCGAGACTGGACCTGGGGAAAGATAAATTATGCTCACAGTTATGATGCTCTAAATTAGCAGCAAACATCATAGAATCATCAAAATCAAATGCACGAATAAGAAAAACCTTCATATTTTCATAAAACTCCATTAGAAAAAAAAAAATTCATAGGGAAAAGAATACATGTGGCCTAAAATAACATTAATAGAAAAGAACAAAACTTAAGTACAATACTTTAGGTGTTGTTCCTTAAGTTCCATTTTTAAGATTCAGCCATATAGCTACCTAATTTAAAATACACTTATATCCTATGAGAAAAAATCCACATGGCAAAATTTTAAAAGAGAAACCTAAGGAACAGCACCTAAGTACTATACCTAAGTCTTGCTCAATAAAAAAAGCATCATGACATGTCAAGTAAGGAGTTGATAGAGAGTATGATTTTGGATAGGATAGATCGGCAGAAAAGGATAACTATTATTGGAGGTTTCACCCTCCATATAACTTTCCAATGAAAAATCTAAAATGTTTTTCACTCTCTACAAGCTTTTAGTAACTGTTTTTTTTTTTTTTTTTTTTTTTTTGGGGGGGGGGGGGGGCGCCGCAATTGGCTTATTTCAAATAGTTCAAGGTGGACATTGATTGATTTTATAGATTAGAGAGGAATTACAAATGAACTAATAATTAATGGGGGGAAAATATAATTAACGCAAGAAAAATTCTAAAGGATTACATAAACCAACTATGCTTTATGGTACCAAATGAATGACTGCTAAAAAATTACTACTAAAAAGAAACAAGCTCATAAAATGAGAGTAACTAGAATGAGAAATTAAGATGGATGAGTGGGATTACTAAGGAAGACAAACTAAGGGATGAAATTATTTAGATAGGGGTGGCTCCTATTTAGAAAAAGATGAGAAAGAGTTGCTTAAGAAGGTCTGGTCAAGTACGACAAAGACCATTTTCTTTTCTTTTTTTACATAAGAAAAATTTTATTCAAGAAAGATTACTTATGAAAAAATGACACAAAGCAACCAGAAAAGTATTTAAAAAACTGAAAAACACTCAAAACTATGTACAATATAAATGAGAATCTATAAACATTAGAAGGGAATCACTGGAACTGAGTCCCCAAGCATGAACCAATCAAATAAAGTGCCTACAAATGAGGCAAAGAGATGACCCCGAGCTCTCCACATCCTCAAACATGCGAGTGTTCCACTCCCTCCAAATACATCACATCAAACACAAAGGTTCAAATTCTAAATGTCAGGAGAGTGTTTCCCTAACGAATTCTTCCATCCTATCAAAAGATTAGCGCTCTCTTAGGAAGAACCCAAGTGATCCCAAATGATCTAAAAAAAAAGCTCCACAACTAAGAGCCCCCCCCCCCCCCCCCCCCCCCCACAAAAACAAAACAATGATTAAAAGATGGTCCATTGATTCCTAACTACACTAGCACATGCAACACCTGTCCGCAACAAAATAACCTCTTCTCCTCAAATTATCACCAGTGAGTATCTTTCCCCACACCACTGTCCAAACTTAAAAGGAAACCCTTTGAGGGGCCTTGACTCCCCAAATACCTTTCCAAGGAAACCCTCAACACGCTATTAAAAGACCAAATATCAAATTCCCCATTCTTCCTCAACTTTCACCTCACACGAGGACATTCAATACGAGTTGAGACTCCAAGAGATGATGAAAAGCCGCCACTGATTCCATTTACCAATCATTACCACAATGGAACCTCACATACCAAATCCTCTCTCAATCATTACCACAATGGAACCTCAAAATACCAAATCCTCTCTTGCCCTGCTGCCTCACCAGTAAAGACTCCACTAAAGCCACCCGATCAGAAGCATTCTCATAAAATACCAAAAAAGCCTCTCCAAGAGGCTAGTCGCCACCCCGCACCTGATTCCCTATTCCAACCCATCCTAATACACCTCCAAACACCACAACCAAGAGGACACCTATTCAACTTAGAAATCCATCCTCCAAAGACCAATTATTATTTTGCTATATAAATAATGTATTTTATCACAAAACTACCTCATGCACGTAAAAAGCACAAGTTAGCCTAAAAAATATATCAAAGATTACATGAAAACAAAAACAAATAACCAAATTCTATGATATTACTACTATCACTCGGTTCCATTACATTGGACCAATCTCTAAGTTGTCTAATAAAGGTCTTCAACTAAAATTTCGAAGCTTCAAATCGTTAAAGGTGTGACTATTCCATTCCCTCCACAACATCCACATCAAACGCATGAAAGCTAAATTCCACAACCATGATGGGAGTTTACCAAGCCAGTTCCACCAACCAACCAGTAAGTCCATCATTGTTTTTGACATCACCCACTCCACCTAAAAGAGCAAATCACACAACTCTACATCACATAAACAACACCAATCTACATATGAATCCTCGTTTTTGGAGGTTATCATCGGTTAGGACTTGGGATCTTCCACGGAGCCACAGTACACACAAAGAAAGCCACCCTCTTGGGGGCTTGGCACACCAAATACCTCTCCAGGGGAAACTAATCACCCTAGGGGCATGAAACACACCATAATAAGACCTTACATCAAACACCCACTCCCAAGCAATCTCCATCACATCTTACCCAGGTCCTCAGTAGTTGGCCTACTAGAATACAACAATACAAGCAAAAATTCAACAATTAAAAAATTGAACAAACCAAACATTCCAATGCTTCTCACCCCTACCAGTGCCACCTACCCAATAAGCAAATACCAACACATCCTAATATGCTACCAACGAATATAAGGCAGGGTATTGCTCCTTTAAAGGGTGCTCCCCAAACCACCTGTCATGCCAAAAACGCACTTTGTCTCCTACTCCAACTTCAAACTGCACATCATTGACAAAGCCATCCCACTTGCTCAAACACCCTTCCATACACCTATGTGTATATGTGCTATGCACTCACTTTGTTGCCCCATACTTAACATTATTACCCTTCTCCACAAAGGAGTCCCCTTTACCCAAAACGCCTCAATCACTTCCCTAATAGAGCTCTATCAAAGGCCCCCATCTTGTCCACTCCATCCCTCAGACATGACTGGACAACACACAGTATTCCAATCCACAAGATGAAACTTAGGCTCATACCTCACCAATTCCATAGAAAGTTTGTTTGTAACTTCTCTAATCTTTTTGCGACATAGGGTGGAATGGTAAAAATAATGATAAATAGTACATAGGAAGGCTCAATAGTGTGCTTTTAATGGGTCATTCCTCCCCCTTTAGATAAATATAATTTCTTCTATCTTGATAATTGCCACTCCATCTTCTCTAAAATAGGGTTCCACACAACGTGCGCCTTAAAAGATGAACCCAAAGGCATTGCCAAGCCAATCATAGGGAAGCTCCCTACCTTATAGTAAAAAGAGGCAAAGATATGCCTAAAATAACACAGATAGAAGCAGCAAGGAAAGATATGTTAATTTGGGAAGCAATAGAATGGTAGAAAAGGATACATGTGATTCTCCCAATTGGTCAATGACAGTCCATAACTGACCCCAATTTACAAGGGATTAAAGCTTTAGGTGATTGGATTAAAATGCGACAAGATCTTTCTTTTCTACTAATTTGAAGCTCGACTTCTTATAGAAAGATAAACCGAAAAAACAACAATTAAATCAATTATAGCAGTACCAGAATTGCAAAGTTGAGTCTGCAATCTCCCAGTCCTCACTTGGAAATGCCACACATCTGCCAAGGTATTGAACATGTCAGAGATATCACAAATAAAAATTTTCATAGAGAATAGCTTATATGTGGCTATATGATCTAAACAAACACTGCATTTCAAGGTGAAACACAATCGTCAACCTATGACAAAGGTTTATCTCAAACATGCTTATGTATGTTTCCTATATCACAGATCTTTGGTGTCTAAACTTGAACACCACACCCTTCCCCCACCCACCCCCCCAACCCAAAAAAAAAGTCCTTAATGTTTAAACACCCTTCCCCCACCCACCCCCCCAACCCAAAAAAAAGTCCTTAATGTTTACTTTTTCCCATGTTCATCCTCAGTACTGCTTTTTTTTTTTATGCTTAATATTTGAACTTATTCACAAGCCTCAAGCATAAAGCTGTCAGCACATCTAAAGTCATCCAAAGAGAACATAGTGAGAATATGTTTCAAAATGTTATGTTGAACAATATCTCATTAAGTAAACCTTTCTATTCCTTGCTTGGAAAAACATTAAACAGGAAAAATTATTACGTTGAGAATTATAACACTGAGATATCACCTCAAGAGTGCATCCGCCAAAGAAAGTGCTTCAGCACTTGCTTCTACAATCAGAGATGGTGCCTGGGGTACATTATAAAATTCAAATGTATTAATGACAAAGAAAAAGATAGATGTTTGTATAAATAAGCATCAAACCTTGTTGCATCATTTCCACTAACAACATACTATCCCAAAAAAAAAGCATCATTTTCACTAATGACACGAACAAGTCTTAGACAAGTTGAATGCAAAAAATCCTTCAAAAATAATTTGGAATAGCACAATAACAAAGAACAGAATCACATAATCAAAACGTACAGCCTGCCCAATTTCCGACAACAGGCACGCAAGACCACCAATAACTTTCTCATCTCCCTTAGTAAGAGCTGGTAGAAGAAGCACTTCTTTAAGGAAATGTACTCTGCATAATAAAAATTGGGGTAGCCCCTACAGAAGAAATCATAACTCAAATTAGACAAGATATTAAGTGCAGCACAAACTTTTCTTATAATGAATAATAAAATAGGTCATTTCATGCTCACAATGATAATCACTCCATAACCTAAAAGAATTACAAAAAATGATGCATAAAATAGAAGTGATTCTGAGAAATCTATAACAGTGTTACTTTTTGCAAGACCCCAAGCATGGGACCAATCAAACAGAGTTTCACTCAGTCAAGCTTCAAAAGTACAGTTATTTCTATGCTTCCACAATAGCCACATCAAATATAACGGTAAAATGTTACAAATCTCTGAAGAGTTCCCAAACAAAAGGTCAGCCACCCTCCTTGGTAATACCCAATTGGATCCTAGAAGGTCTAAAAACCAGGCTCAATAAATCATAGACTACATCGCAATGAATCAAAATATGATCTACCATCTCCCCACTACACTGGCACATACAACACCCTACAACTAAGGTAAATCCTTGCTTGATAAGATTATCACAAGTAATAATCTTCCTCCATGCTATTGTCCAAACAAAGAATGAGATCCTTAGAAGAGCCTTAACACACCAAACACTCTTCCAAGGAAAGAATTACGTACCCCTCAGATAGCTTCACAACAAGAGCGAATAGTAAAGATGCCACTCCCTTTAAATTTCCATACATCCTCTCACAACCCTCCCTCCTAGGGATATTGGAGTGTAAAAGATCTAGGAAAGAGTTGACAAACTCCAACTCACAATCATGAAAACCTCTATGAATCACACACTCTAGATCCAGCCTTCCCCACCTATTGGGCTATATCTATGACTAAATGAACTGAGGCATTTTGATCAAGTGAGCAAGCATACAAGTCTAGCTACAACTCTTTTAGAGAATGACCTCCACACCAAACATCATGTCAAAAACCTTAATTGAGTGTCGTCCCCCACCTCAAAAGACACAAATTGCTGCAAAGTGCCCTAGCCCCCACTAATACTCACCATAGGCTATACGTATGAGGTACTCTAACCGAACCCGAAGTCCAACCACCCATTCCTCCACATATTTTGTAACAATCGGGTCTCCATAAATGTGTGACCTCAATCCCAAATCGCATAACCATTTTCCCATTAGCGCTTGGTTAAAGCTCCCTAACCTTTGAATCCTCAAACCACCTGTAGCAATAGTAGAACACACAGTGTCCCTTGCCACCAAAGAGAACTTTATACTCCAAAAAGTGCCCCACAAAATTTTTTGCTTTAACCTCTCCAACCTATTAGCCACATTTGTAGGAATAGTAAATGAGAGGTAGTAACTTGGTAAACTCGAAAGTGTACTTAATGCGTTATTTCCCAAAATTTTATCTCAATTTTTTGTTAGGTTAAAGGCATGTAGCTTGATTTATGCTTGCAAATAATATAGATGTGGAATCTGAATAAGCAAAAGTTCAGAAGTATTTCTTGACAAATAACATATGTAATGTAGTGGTAGTACAATAAATAATAATATGATGTCATTTTTTGCACCATGGCATCAGAGCACCATTTTAGCATCTCGAGCTATGAAGGTAGCTTAGGCTTTAATACACATGCTAGACGCATTGATGGAGGATGAACCTTTAATTGATTTGGAAATTCAGATATTATATTCTTACACTATTTCAAACCTTTCTGTGCAACCAATGCAAACACCAACACCGGATTAAAGGCCAAGTAGTGTTGATTTTGCTTGGCCTAATAAGATTTTGGGCCTGGCTTGAGTTTGACAGTTAATGGACTGGTAGAGTCAAGCGTAGTGTAATGTTTGATTCTAATGTTCATTTGTCAATTATTTCCTTTTGATGTGACTCGGACCAAGCACATTGAATATCTATGATTAAACAGGCACACCTCAAGCTAGGGCCGGGCCTAGGCCATGCCGGCTTGGACCAGCAATTTTTACTCAAACATATGGTGCTGGCAAGTACTGGCCCGGCCTCAAGCTGGCATGGCTGAGCTCATTAGCACCCCTAGTTATATACACATACATTGAAAGTGCACACATTGTCAGTGGGAAAGGTACGAGCATACCTCATGTCGACTAACAAGTTCAATGAGAACTTCAATGGCCAGATCAAATGAAGATAAAACCTGTAAAACCAACAAGTGCAGATATTAATTAATAAGACAGCAATAAATATCATTACTCTGGTTCAAGAGTCATCGTAATTAAGAAGAATTACCTGCAAAGAACCAAAAACAAAATTAAGAAGTGGATGTGCGGGCAATGAGCCCTGAGGAATCTCTGAGAAACACCCAGCTCGAACCTAAGTGCAAAAAGGTTAAATATGTTAAGAAAACCATAATAAATGGCATTTTCATTAATGCAACAACTCAATTCAAACTAAAGTAGCACAAAGCAGCAATTGGCATCAGAAAACAATAATAGAAAGCAACCTAGATCAGTCTAGGGTTAACCTCGGGTTCTCTAGTATATAAAACAAAGTCATATAGCGAAAATGTAGGCGTCAAGGGATTTCCAAATCGTGTTTTGGCTTTTCTATTTTCTTTCTTCACAATTTGATAGCAGTAACAACAAAAATTCACAATTCAATCAAAAACAAAAATGCCATACCCAACTCAGTAAGCAACGCAGAATTTTCCTGCTCCTTTCGTGACCGTGCAATTGCGCAGTAGCAGCATCAAAGCTTTTCTCCGATTGTTGCAGTAGAAACTCGAGAACTACCGGCGTATGCGAGAGAAGCTGCAGTAAAAAAAAAAAAAAATGGAAACGATCAAACTCCGCAAAAGCAAAGCATTGAGATTCTAAAAGGCAAACAAAAGTGGAAAAACCCTAACTAACCTCTCGGCAATACTGAGTTCTGAAAGCAGAAGTCAATTTCGAATCAGTGTTGTGAGTGTCGAAAACTTCTTCAGGCAAAACAGTAAGCATTTCCAACACAGCAATATTACCGTCCTCCTGACTCTGCAGATTCTGCAGACTGTAGAAGAGCTGCTCGATCGGCTTCCCGTTTTCGACGCCGCGGAGAATTAGGGCGGAGAGAGCGAGGCAGATTTGCGTCAAGAGCTGAGGAGGACCGGAGGAACTGAACCGCTTGGCGGCGAGGAGGAGAGCGTTGAGCAGGGCGTCCTTGGCTCCTAATTGCAAGAAACAGCCTTCGTTCTGAATCTTCCGTTTGAGGATTTGGGCGGCGAAGAACTCGAGTTCGGAATCGGCGGCGGAGGCGGAGGCGGAGGAGGAGGAGGCGGCAGAGGAGGAGGAGGAAGGGGAGTGTGGTGGAGGAGGAGAGGAAGTGAGGATTGAAGTGGCGACTTCCCAAGCGGCGTCGGTTTGTTGGAAATGGACGAGCCATTGGTTGGCGGCCACGCGGTTGCAGGACTGGGTGTCGTGGTTCAGCACGTGTACGGCCTCTGCCACCTTCATTTGCAACTCCATTTTCTCTCTCTCACACACTCACACAGTCTCTCTCTCTCTCGCTCACTGTATTTATTATTAGTAGTAATAGTAGTGGTAGTAGAATTTTATGGATCATCAATATTTGAATCTTCAATCATCTCATCCAATCGGTGCTCTCATCATCCAAAACCTCTCCGTGTGGCAATCCGGTTGTTATCAACGGGGAGACAGAGAGAGAGAGAGAGAGACAATAACGCGTAAAACACAAGCGATTAACCAAACCCTTCCTTAATATATGATTATTATATTCTAAATTTCTAACATTTAAAATAAATTAAAAACAAAAAAAAAGGACATTATATAATAAGTTTATAATTGTTTCAAAAAAAAAAAAAAAGTTTATAATAACCAACAACTCAATTATGATTCATATCAAAAAAAAAAAAAAAAAAAAAAAAGTGGTTTTTAGTTTAGCTACCAAATTTTTACCTTAATTATTTGTTTATTGGGTTAAAATTGATTAAAATGTAGTTGTGTTATGTCTAAAAAACCACTTTTCACTCAAAGATTTGGTTGTTCTTGTTTCCTCTTCAACTAGTTTTAGTTGCAACTACATCAAACAACATCAGTAACATACACCAACAGCATTACAAGAACTCAAAAATGTCTTTAGGTAATCTACCACAACCTCTAAATCCTCCTATTTTGTTGCATATGTTCTACCTCAACATCGTTTTTTTGTTACATTGGATTATTTGCATTATAAAAACAATAGGTTTTTGATGGAAAATGTTTTCACGAAAATAAAGAAACTTATAATATTATTTTACATTTAAAAAATAAATTATTATAACCAACAAATCAAATCAATTATTAATTGAAAATAAACTTTAAATTGAATTTTTTTGAAGCCCAGTTTTTCTAAAAGCCCAATAGAAAGCAAAACTCAAACTCTTTCTGGACCCATTATCTTTATTTATAGCTTTTTTTACACTATCCATGACAATGTATTTATTTGAGGAAATTGAAGGAGTGTAATTTTTTTTTTTTTTTTTTTGAGAAACAAAGGAGTGTAATTTGACGGGTAGAGAATGAGTTTAGAGTTTAGTTTGCTCAAAGAAAAAAAAAAAGAGTTTAGTTGGGCTTATTCATGAACCTAGATTTGGGATTTACAAAGTGAGTTGGGAACACTTGTAGAAGTAGAGGGTCCATGAGCAAGCCCATGTGTTGGCCACAAGCACACCTAAAAACACTGAACTAGTTTGCTGTATTTGGCTATTTGCTACAAAATCCAAAGTAATGAACTTACCTTTGTTAGGTTTGTTTAATTGAAGGAGTAAAAAAGTGAGAAAATAGAAAATGAGGAAGAGATAGAAAAGTAGGAGGATAGAAGAGATTTAGTTTTCTCTTATATGTATTTGATTGGGAGGATGGAAGAGTGAAGAGATAAAAAACTTATTTATTTGGTTAAGAAGAAAAATGAAACGGTGGAAATTGAAATTGGTATAAATTGACTCATATGTCCTTATTAATAAAAAAAACTATGCTCAATTAAAAAATAAACAAATAATCAACCAAAAAAATAATAATCCCACTGAGCTTATTAAAACAAAAATTATGCCCAATTAAAAAATAAATTAAAAGAAACAAAAAATAAAAACCCAACAATGCACAGTAAAAAAAAAAAGTTATGATAGGACGTTGGCACACTGGTGCACAACCATTTAGTAGAGAAGAACAAAGACGAGGAAAAAAAATAAAAAATAAAAGAAGCAGCACGTTACTTTACTACTGCAGAGGGATTAAAGCTAAAGACAAACAAATGAAGAAATGATACAAACGGGTGAGAACAAAACGAAGCTTGTAATAGGGGGTAGTTTTGTAAAACAAATTGGACCAGTTTTTCACCATTGTTTTGGGTCTTTTTGGATAAGTTGTTTCAAAATGTGCATTTTAAAAACTAACGTTTTTAAAATATACGTTTTGAAAACTCCATTTTAAATATCACAGATAAGTGTTTGGTAAAAATGTGAAAATATGTGTTTTCTATTTTTAAAGCCATAGGGGATAGTTTTGTAATAGGGGGTAGTTTTGTAAAACAAATTGGACCAGTTTTTCACCATTCTTTTGGGTCTCTTTGGATAAGCTGTTTCAAAATGTGCGTTTTAAAAACTAACGTTTTTAAAACATGCGTTTTGAAAACTCTATTTTAAAAACCACAGATAAGTGTTTGGTGAAAATGTGAAATATGCGTTTTCTATTTTTAAAGCCATATTAAGCGTTTGGATAAACTGTTTTATAAATAGTTATTTTGAGTGTAAATTTCAAAAAATGACTTGATTATTTTTTGAAGGTTATATAGTCATTTTTCTTGTGATCAATGTTTTTTTATTATTGAAATATGTAATTAAGCTTAACAATTACATTAATAATAACAACAATAATGATGTTTTCATTGTTGAAATTTATGGAGAGAAGTTTATCAAATTTAAAATATTAAAAATAACTCATCAAGAAAAAGATATTAAACTGATTAGAAAAATAATTATATTAAAATGTTAATTGCCAACAATATCAATACTAGACAATCCATTATAATAATAAAAAGTTCTTATCCGAAAAATTAAAAACCAAAACACCAAAACAAGAATAATAAAAATATTGTTTACAACCCGCAAATGGATCGAGCTATTTTGTCACGAACAAATTTCATCTCCCCATCTTGTATATTTTTAACGTTTGCTTGTCTGCTACTACCTTCTCCACTACTATTGCTTCTTGGTCTGTCCAAGCCATGCTCATCCCAATTGAATCCCTCATCTTCCCTATCATGTTTTCTAATAAAATTATGCAAAACACAAGTAGCAACTATAATGTTCCTTTGGTGCTTAATGTCATAAGGTGGCATTTGCTTCAAAATTTTCCATTTATTCATCCCACTCCAAAAGTTCGCTCAATTGCACTTCTAAGTGATGAGTGAACATAATTAAACCTCTCTTCTATGTGATTCCCTCAACCAGCTCATTGAAAATCTGAAAGATGATACCTCTGTCCCTTATAAGTTGGCAAATATCTTTTCCTTAAGGGGTATCCAGCATCAACTAAATAATATTTTCCTAGTAAAAAAAAAAAAAAAATGTAAGATGTACATAAATAGCATCCTTCATACATATTTAATATATAACAATTTTATATACCTAGTGGTGGTTTTGGAAAATTGACAGATTGTCGACGGATAGTATCTAAGAAAATACGTGTATCATGTGCTGCACCCTCCCATCCAGCCAAAACAAATGTGAAAAGTAAATAAAAATCACATGCTGCAATCACATTAAAAGATGTCACACCCTTTCTATTATAATATGAAGTTTTTTTGTCATCTCCGACAACAACTTGGATATGTGTACCATCAATGGCACCAATGCAGTCCTAAAATAGAATATAAAGTTTAGATACTTAGGAAATAATCCTAACAAATATTAGAAACAAATTAGAATGTATGAAATGAATACCTGAAAGTGTGGCATGTACAATGGATTCTTCTGTATATGTCTTGGAACTATACTAAATGTAGGGTCAGAAGGCTTAAAGTGTGGCATTTCAGAACTCTATAAAAATGTCTATGTATAGTCTCACTAGAATGTTGGAATCTTTCTTGAACCATCCTATAACAAGCTCCTTGTCCAAGTATCATTAAACATATACCTACTGACTCTTCAAGCCTAATATGCCTTGTGTGCTGAAGCTCATATGTATGTTGTAAAACATTACACAATTGAAGGAAAGCATGTGACTTCATTCTAAACATTTCATAACATTTCATTTCATTACCCGTCAAACAATCCATCAACCACATATAGCCATTTTGTTTAGAATCTCTACAAGGTTGTTTATCAATATATTTCATATAATATGTCACTGCAACATGACATCCAGTAATAGCAAGATTATATAATTCCTCATCATCATATTTATCGTTTTCCATATCATAAGAATAATCTTCATCACTATTATCAATATGATCATTGTAATCCATAAGAATATCACCTAAAATATTATAACAATAAATTAGATAAATCACAATAAAGAAAATGAGTAAACATTTAAATGATAGGTACTAATAGTGTGGATATTCACAGATATTTGTAAAGGTATGCATGGGTGGATATTTGTAGATATTTGTAAATAGGCATTGTGACAATTGTAGGCTTGATATTTGTAGATATTTGTAACTAGGTGTAAGGGTGTGCACAGGTGGTGCGTATATTGCTGCAAGGGTGTGCGTATGTAGGTGTGACAGTTGTGTGTGTAAGGGTGTGCAGGGGAGTGTGCATGTGTGTGTGCACAGGTGGTGTGTATATTGCTGCGGAGGGGTGCATGTGTGCCTGCATGAGGGTGCATCTAAATGTGCAATGACTGGACTGTACAGTAGAATGGATTGTACTGCTATTGAAACTTATTTTGAATCACATAACTTAAGCACAAATGCCTAACACAACCCCTAGTGGATCCAAAGAATGGATTATTTTATATATATATATATATATATAATCATTAATATGTTAACCGGTTACACCAGAAAAAAAAGATGTTGCACTTCGACCAAAAAGAAGAAACAGGTTACACCATTTGTGTTGAAATTAATCACATTTTTATGTACCAAAAGGCTTACACATTGATATAACTTTTTTCAAATTGGAATTTCTTGACCATTTTCTAATTTTCATCCATCAACTAGCTTGTCAACTTATGATAATTACAACTAATTTCACAACCAAATAACAAATTGCAAGTATCATCATCAATGCAAGAAAGTAGAAATTTGTTGTATGGGCCTCTATTTGAACCTCTTAATCCAAGTAACCACTTATAATAGCTAAGTGATTATTTAGTTATTCCTAGGATTAAATAATAAGACTCTTCAATCTATCAATTGATCTTATAAACTTGAAGATATTGTTTTAGTTGATTTTAAAGACAACCAGGCCTCCACAAGGAAATAGGTGAAGATTAGGAATGATTAAAAGCAAAGAAGGATTACATTTCATATAATCCCCTGCCTTACCTTACAATCTTCTCTTATACCCTCATGCCCATCTCTAACTGACAAGTAACTAACTAATTGCCTAATTACCTACTGCCAATGCATCAGCACATGCTTCCTACAATTAGCACATGTTTATTACAATCAAGTACCCTTCCAATCAATCACATGTCTAAATATAATCTTAGTACATGTCAGCTATACAACCTAATGCAGCTAGCTTCATGCAGCTCGCTTCTTAACATTAAATCTTGTAATTGGCTACAACACTCACAAATTACAACAGTAATGCAGCAATGATTACTTGCAGTAGTAACATGTTTCCTTCCAACAGTAATGCAGCAAATTCACTAATTACAGTAGCCACTACACTACCCAATCAGTCCACAAAGATTTCAACACTCTAATACAATATGGTTCCATTGCACTAGTCAATCACTACACAATATGATCCTATCACAGCACTGATTTAATTTTTTTTATCAAGAAACCTAACAAACTCAACATTGGTGAAAAAAATAAAGTTGATATATGGGTAGAAAATTGTGAAAATAATGAAAATAAGTCCCAACTCTTGATTTAATAACTTTCTATTCCAAGATACAACCAAGCTTCTATCTTTGTAATTCAAACACCCTAACAACCTAACAAGTTAAAACATCATAACAGCCACATTATTCAAAGGATAAACAATAAAATATTAAAAACATCGCTCTCTTTCATAAAATATTATTCAAAAGATAAAACATAAAACACCCTAAGTGCCAAAGTAGTGATCTCCTTAACAGCCACATTATTCAAAGGATAAAACAATAAAACATTAAACATCTCTCTTTCATAAAACATTATTCATAGGATAAAACATAAAATATCCTAAGTGCCAAAATAGTACCCTCCTAACAATCTTGCCTCCTCTTACAGAAACTGAAGTTGTAAATGTAGTTCTTCCATTATGACAAACATCTCTCTCTTTTCTCATTTTTGAAAAATACATGCTGCCATGAGGTAGAGTTTGGAACCCTTCTCAATGCAATCTAAGGTGCACACGCGTTCCATGACATTACAAATAGTACTACTTAGCTCCACTGAAAAAGCTGAGTTCCTTAACTCCACAACATCACAGACACGATTAAGTTGTTGTGTAACTGTAATGCCGTTCTCCTTTTCTTCCCTTTGCTTTGTGTGGATGATGGTAAAACTTGTTTCTTTCCTTTTTTTTTTTGTGGTTGGGTTAGGTGGTTATGTGAGGTTAGGAGTCACATTTTCATGAACGTCATTATCATCATTTGGAAAAAATGAGTCAGCAGAAGTATCACCTAACCCTCCTTAAGTGNCTCTCCCACCACTCATCAGTTGCAGCTATTGTTTCTTTGGCTGCATCACATCCTAATCCAGTTTCATTTCCCTTCAACTTATTTTAAAGTACCCAATCTTTCTTCAAACTATCCCATTTATGCTTATACTTCACCCTAGGATATTCCTTTCCGGTTTTCTTTTCAAAAGTTGCTATAATATTTGTCTAACCCTTTTTACTAAAGTGGGTATCAGGTCAATTACCCTTAAATACCTCATCCACACAAGCTTCACAAAAGATAGTTGTTACTCTTGATGACCATTAAGCTCTAACATTTGAGCTATTTTGGACGGCTTACCCATCTAAAAAAAAAAACACAAGTTTGTTAATATTAATGTTTAGCCAAATACAGCAAGTTCTACAACCAAACTCATGAGAAAATTGCATAGTAAGAGTAAGTTTCCTAGGTAAGTTCTACAACCACAAAGAATTAAACAATTTCAACCAAAGAATCAAATAAGAAGTCCTAGATTTGAATGTAATCATGCAATGGAA
>NW_027069672.1:0-50000 GCF_002906115.3 Quercus suber | reverse complement strand
AAAACGTACTAAATAATAAAACCCTAAATAAAAGTTGATGGTCTGAAATTAGCAGATCCAAAATAGGAAAAATAACTAAAAACGTTCTAAATAATAAAAACCTAAAATTAAGGTAGATCTGGTCCAAAACTAGATGCTCCAGACTAGGAAAAATATCTATTAACTGATATGGAGCTGGAAAATCAATTAACCATTAATCCTCACCATAAATCATGCCCAATTAAGCCAGATCAGCCCTCAATAGCTTGGATTAAATTTATTACGCCTTCATCTTCCTTTGGGCCAAGCTTGAAATGTTCTCCGTTAGAATCAGCCCAAATCTCTTGAACAAGCCCATTAAGTGCTTCTTTGATCTTCTTGGATCTTGCTTTAGTAATAGGCCTAGTAATAGGCCCAACTGGAACATGCAATGGATCCTTGAATGCTTGTTAATTCTCATCAACCCATATTAATTGGAGTGGTCAAACCCTTACATCTTTTTTTCTTTGATCCAAATATAACACGAAAAGTAAAGATTTGATTCACATTAGTAAAGTTATCAAATTTTGTCACAAATGCGCTCCACTAATATCCAAAAATAATGTGTTATTGGGGTATTATGGTCATTTCAACGGAGTATTGGGGTCATTTTTGTAAATTCCATGAAGTGTGTGGGTAATCCTTTAATTTCCATGATGTACAATTCTCTCATTTCAATGAAGTGTGGAGGTTTGATGGAAATTTATGAAAATTGTAGGGGTTTAATTATAATTTTGTGATGTGCATGGGCTATTATATAATTTCTATAAGCAAGGGCATTTAATTGTGTAATTTCTGCAAAATGTTGACGCAATTCCATAATTTCTATGAAGGGTAGGGGTATTTTGTAAATTTTATGAAGTGTGGATGTTTAATTGTAAGTTTTATGAAGTGTGAGTGGATTTCTATAAAAGTAGTTAAAGTTTAAGGCTGATGATGGGGTTTATATTTTTCAATAAATTATTTAGTTTAAAGATACTTTCGTGGCAGTAAAAACTTTTTACAATCTTATTTTTCCTATATTTTTCTCATTTTTTCAAAGTACAAATATGCTTTAACAAACTTTTTCAAAAAAACCTAAATTAGTGAGTGACAATTCTGTCATAAATTCATGATGGTGAGTAGAGCTGGTTTTTTTTTTTTTTTTTTGGTTTAATGAATTGTTGTTAGTGGGTTAGGTTTTTATGGGTAAGGTCAGGAATCGTTGAAATGTTCTTGCGGCTAAAACCGGTTTGGGCTGAGATCTGATGGGCCGAATGAGTCTAGACAGGGTGATGGGTTTACATTATGCAGGCTAAACAGTAAACACAACTCTATCTATGTAGAACTTTCTGAGCCAAAAAAAAAAAAAAAAAAAAAACAGTTTCTGATCAGAAATTTTTTCTACATTTAGATCCCACTTCAAATGAATTTATTTTAATAAGAAATTTGGATTCAATCCCATTTTACACAAAAAATTAATTAATATTTTGGTCTAATAATAAAAAAGTTATAATTAAAAATAAATGCTATAAATTAAATCTCTTTAAAAAAATAAATTTTTTTGGCTTTGAATAAATAAGATAAACTCGATGTTCATTAATTTATTACCGGAAGCTCAATAATTTTTGTTTTTTTCCCATCTGGTGGGACTTAGGAGTTCAATCATTTCACAATATCGGGGTATGATAGTTCACATTCATAAAAAAAAACAGTTAAGGGTAGGATAAATCACTCCACAGATTTTTTTGATGAACAAATCACTACACAGATCACTGCGACGCCATTAAGAAGACATGAAATACGTGTCCTATCTCCGTCGGCCTTTGGGCTAGCATGAGAGGACCGGACATTAAATGTGAATAAGAAGTTTCGTAACTGCCACTGTCTTTATTCCTTCCATCTAGAAAATAGTCACACCGCTCATCATCAACTTTTATTCCTGCGTGCAAGTTATCAAAATGATTGATATATATTTATTTTTGAAAGAGTTTTAACTTATGATATTTGTTTTTTATGATAATTTTTTATTATTAAATTAAAATATTAATTAATTTTTTGTGTAAGCAAAAATTAAATCACAAATTTTTTATTCAGTCATAAAAATTTTTACCAATTGAGTTAGTTGAAACTCACAAAATTATTAAAAATTGATAGCTATCTTATCTTAGAATGAATAAATTTTAAGTTTTCTTCTTCTAAACTTAAAAATTATACACAAAAACATGACTTTGTATAGCAACTATCTTCCAATTAATTAACACAAATTTCAGTGTGCATATTAAGAATAATAAAAATATATAATCTCACAGTAGGAATTTTAAAATATTAATCCAATAAAAAAAATTGGACTGGGCAACTTTTATTTACACCACTTATTTCTATTAGACAATTTTTTTGATAAATTCATAATTGAATTAAATTGTCTCCTTATAATATCCTATGTGTATGCAAAATATCAAGATTAGAAGAGATTAAATAACTATTTTATCTACAAAATATATATATATATATATTTTAATTTTTTTAATTTTATAATTATTTACAAAACATGAGTTTCTAAATAAGAAGTTGGATATGAGTGTTAAAAAGATAAAGAACAAATTATTAATTAGGTGGTGTAAATGTGTAACATTAATGAAAAGCTGTATGTTTCTCCTATAATACCTTATGTATATGCAAAATATCAAGACCAGAAGAGATTAAGAAACTATTTTATCTATAAAATTTATATATTTTTTTAATTTTTAAAATTTTGAAATTATTTACAAAACATAAGTTTCTAAATAAGAAGTAAATAATATCTAATTGACATAAAATTGGATATGAGTGGAAATTAGATAACGAACAAACTATTAGGTGGTGTAAGTGTGCAACATTAATGAAAAGCTGTATGTTCATTCTACTGAAGGATGTTATCTAACCCATATATACCAAAAAAAGTACTACATATCTACCAATTCAAAAGGGAGAGTTTTTCTGTCATCATAGAAAATACGAAAAATTCGAGAATACATGAACTGTCAGGACATGTTTTGTGGGTCCTTTTATTGGATAAGCAAAAGCCTCCATGGGCATCACATTCATTCTTTTTTCTAGGTGTTGGTTGCTTCATTCTTTTTTTGCTGAATGAGTAGGTTGCTTCATTCACGTAACAAGAATATTCAAAACAGAAAATTTACATTACAATCAATTAATGGCAAAATAATATACTACATCATGAATAGGTCATTTATCAATATTTATGTGACTAAGATATTGTCCGACAAATCACAAATGCTCCATATAAATTATATATATATATATATATATATATATATATATATTTTCATGAGTCTCAAAATTCAACTGATTAATACTTGGAAATTCTAATGAAAACTTTTAGTGTTCAAATTAATTTCCTTTCCCCTAAATATCAATATATATATATATATAAATGTTTTACAAATTATTTTTTGGTGAGGGTAAATGGGAGAATTGAAGGTAAAGATGCACACAAGACAGAATGAGACACAAATTCTTTATTATCACCAACTACTTTGTTAGTGAATACTTCCCCAAAATTTTTTTTTAAAAAAGTTTGTTAGTGAACAGTCTTTTTACCAGGTATGGTATAAACAAGAGTCAAATGTAGATTATTATTTTATTTTTAAGAATTCGATAGCTACAATGGGACAAAGAATTTGAACAATATCTTTATTGGAAATACTAAAAGATTTCAATTGAGTTACAAGGTTTTTGACAAATACTTCTAAAATTATGCTCAATTAGTTTCTGATTTTAACAAATTAAAAAAAAAAAAAAATTGGACTTGGTGTAATGAGGGAAAAGAAGAGGCAAAAATTGGAACAAAATAATCATTTGATTCGTCGATTCTCCACAAAAGAAATAAGTAAAGTTCCATTGTTGAGTGAGAAATGAGAAATTCATGGGAAGTTACAATCCCTACCGCGTAATAGTGCACATACACGTCTTCATCGATGATTCGGCGTTGTTTCTTAGGACTTGGTGTGATGCTCTAATAATCGAAAATATGTAGGGCAATTGTGATGATCCAACAATTCAAGATTCAAGACAACCTTCTAAAACAAGCAATGCCCAAGTATAAGTAAAGCACAAGAAAGAATAAATCAAACCTCCATAAATCAAAGGGCATTTATGTAACGTCACAAGGAAACTTCCTTTTTCCTATTTCAATCACTGTGAAAAACTCTTCAACTTTTTGTTATAAATACAAGCAATATCAACCTCATAGTCATTTCCTTTACATTTGCAAAAGTTATAGAGACCAAAACAAAGAAGAGACAGAGAGAAGAGAGACAGAAATGAGGCCTGCAAGCAACTCCACCACAGTTAATGTTGATGCCGGATTCCGGAATTTCAACTCTCCCATTCCTTATCTCTTTGGTGGCCTAGCCCTTATGTTGGGACTCATTGCAGTGGCACTGTTAATTCTAGCTTGCTCGTATGGTAAAACATTTTCCAACTCGCCTAGTGATGCTGAAGAAAAACAGGCTAAGTCGACAGTGAACATGAAGGCGGATTCTGAGCCAAAGGTTGTTGTCATCATGGCTGGAGATGACATCCCTACCTACTTGGCCAAGCCAGTTTCCTCTACAGGCCATAGTGAAGAAGTGTAATATATATGGATCTCTTATAACTCCATATGGAATTGTAATACTTAAATTTTGCTTTCCTTTTCCTTTTCTTTTTTACATAGAATTACAGTTTGTTGTAGTCTTTTGATATAGGCTTCTTAGAGTTTGAGCCTGCGGGAATATGTAAAAATGAGTTAGACAGACTGTCATGAACTCATCATGTTAATTTTTTGAGGGTGCTTTTAATATAGAATTATCTATTCCTTAATTTCTATTCTCTGTGTCATATTTCTATTTTTTCATTTCTTTTCCTTCTAGATTTTTGCCTTAGTTTGTTGTTGCATGGAATCAACTTGTATTGCTTCTAAGTCATCTTTCTATGGAGATAAAAAATAAAAAAAATTAAAAAAAAAAAAAAAAACCTTCTTAGACCGATTATTTCATGATGAATAGATGTTAGTTGCTTAAAAGCTAAGTGAACTTGGTGCCTCTTTGGAAGCAACTTCAAGGTCGAATTTCTTTGATGTCGAATTTATACTAAGAGTTTTTAACTCCAACATGCCATTCTTTTTCATTTCATAATCTTAAGAATTGCTTCAACAAGGAAATTGATAGTACAAATTTGTAAAGCAAGTTGAAGAAAATAAACCTGAAAGAAGGGAAAGAGAGAAAAGAAAAGGAATTCAATGACTTTACACAAAATGCAATTACTTATGATACATCAATCCCATTGGACAAGAAAGACTTTGAATTGGTTTGCCAAATGGGAATCTAGAGGAAATAGAAAGAAAAGAGGAAGAGTAGTTGTTCACACAACATTTCTCCATCCCAAAATTTATCATTATGGTTTGTACAGTTTGGACTTACTTTCATATTGCTTTTTTGAAATGTGATGGTCTTACATAAGAGGCTAAACTTGCTAGCTCCAAGCATATCCTCATTAAAGAAACAACTTTTGAAGAAGGCAAAATAACAAGAGCAAGTCTTTCCTTAGCGTCTTTGTTGGGATACAATATGCGATCGAGAAGTATTATGAAAGTTGACAAGAGGACCATTTTGGTCAGTAAACAAGGACTAGATGTTGAACCATGCATGAAGAATTCTTTTTGGTTATCATCAATGGGAAGTTTTAGGGTCAAAATAAGCTGCACCAGTGACCAGGGCTGGTCTTCCACAAGTCCATTTAGGTAATTGCCTGACAACCTCAAGTGGAAAATGGTCTCATAATTTTGGTTCTATGGTACAATACCAAATATATATAACAACCTACGCTAAATATATTTTATATAAATTATTGACTTTTTATTTTAATTAGGAAAGTAATTTGTGTTTAGCTAAAAAAGTAAGAAGCCCATAGACCTCTTTTACTCTCTCCCCTTGACCGACAAAGTTCCCTCCATCATTAAACAAAGAAAAATCTTTTTCGTCTTTCCACAAAATCTCTCTCTTTCTAGTCTCTACCATCAAATCTCCCCTTTTTTTTTTGTTGAAAATCTTTTTCGTCTTTCCACAAAATCTCTCTCTTTCTAGTCTCTACCATCAAATCTCCCCTTTTTTTTTTGTTGTTGTTGTTGAGAAATTACTTTTTTAACTCATGCATATGGGGATTTCAAATTAATCTTTATATTCCTAACTTACAAATTAAACAATATAGTATTATAATTTACATATTAAATCTGTTTCTCAAAAAATTTACATATTAAATCTTAAACATTTAAATCGGTTTTCATTGAGAGAGAGAGAGAGAGAGAGGATATGGTTTATTTATTTATTTATGGATTTTTTTTAAATGAGGGAAGGCCGAAAAGGGGTTTGGAGGAATAAGATACCCTCCAAACACCTTATTTTTATTTCCCCCCATTTTGTGGTAATTTTGAGAGGAAGGGAGGGTTACACTTATATTAATAAAACTTAAATTGTTAATTTTTCATCTTTAAATTGAACAAAAAGGGGTATAATTACCAATTTATATGATTTAAAAAAAAATCATTTTATCTAATTCTCATTTTAATTTTTAAAATATTTAATCAAAAGGACATGATCTATAATTCTATACTGTAGCCCTCTCTACTTGATTTTTAAAACATCCAAAGAAGTGATAACCATTTTCCTCCCATTTTGTCCCTTGTCCTTCATTTCCCCTCATATCTTCTGCCCTCCTCTCCATTCAAACTTCCAATCTCGCTATTAGGAATTGTTTAGATTGGTTGCAGATGGGGGGAGGTGGTGTTGGCTTGGGTTTCAATTGAGTAAGGGCAATGATGGTGGAGTCAATGGTCATGTTGTTGGTTGTGATGGCTGCACCATTGGAGTGAAGGAGGAAAGAAAACAAAAATAAATGAGACAAAACAAAAGAGAGAAAAATGAAACAAATGATTTCATTTTATTTAATATATGTTTCTTTATTTTTTAATAAAAATAATGTTGATGCAGATAAAATTTTTTGTTTCAAATACCAAAAAAACACTGTTTTGAATTTATATGATACTTAAAGGCCAAGTCAATGATGGCAATGGTAGGAAAGGAAAATTTTAATAATGCTCCTAAATGTAAAAGACTAAAATAAATAAATAAAAAATTAAAATTCAGAAATCAAAATTAAAATTAACCTAAACTTAAAGAACATACAATGTACTTTTGAGTATTGAAAGTACCCCATAATTTAGAGTGAGAATTTGTTTTCATCACTATGTTTTTAAGCTTGAATAATCTTCAATGATATATTATTGTTGTTATTATTATTATCTTACTTTTTCTTTGGCTATGGCTATTAGTATTATTTTTCTTGGTTTGGTATTACAACAACTATTAATATTCTTTGCTACTTCATTCCACCATTTAATTTGAAAGGAATGGTAGCACACTCAATCTTACCTCTTTTGGGTGCCGCGCCTATTTTATAGTTTCGCATATTTGATATTTCTATGAAGATTCTAATTTTCCATCTAGATCAGAGATTTATTATTTTCTTGTAAGTTTTTTAAACGTAAAGAGTTTTCTTGTAATTTTTTAAATTTTATGGATCAAAATCAAAATTGACCTAAACTTATAGTGTCCAAATTGTATTTTAGTATTTAGGGTGTGTCTTGCAAGTACCCCCATAATTTAGGGAGATTATCCGCATTCATCTCTATGTTTTTTAAGCTGTAATTTTCATCACTGATATAAATTGCCTATTATTATTATTTTCCAGAAGCTTTTCAAAATTTAGAGAGTTTTTGTGTAGTTTTTAAATTCCAAGGATCAAAATCAAAATTGACCTAAACTTAGAGTCTATATTCCTTTTAGTCTTTAGGGTTGCAATTACTGCCATAATTTAGGGTAGTTTTCTGCATTAATCTTTGAAAAAAAAAAAAAAAAAAAAAAAAAATTCAAATTTCGTCAATGATATAAATTACCTAGTATTATTATTTTCCCGCAGCTTTTCTAACCATTTCAGACTTTCAGGAATTTTGAAAAATTAAAAAAAAAAAAATCCATTACAAGAACATATTTTCCATTATTAAAAAAGTTTTAGATGTGGGTTCTAATTAGTTCAACTTATAAAGTTTCTGATAGTTAAATAAGAAATATAAAGTTCAATTCTCACTTACATAAAAAACTAATTGATGTCTTAATTTGATGATAAAGAGCTATCATCAAGAATAGACATCAAATGTTGAAATTCTCTCACAAAAAAAGTTATAGATTAGTTTCATTTTAGTCTCACTTATGATAATTAAGTGACTTATCGGATTCATGGAAGATTTCCCCAAAAACATGTTTTAATGATGTAAATTTACTACATGACCACCTCATCTTTATCAACCACCATTATTACTTAATTAAAGGGGTTGATATAAAACATGGAATAAATGTAGTAGGTAATGGAAAAGCACCCTTTTTTTTTTCTGCTGAATAAGATAATGGAGAAACACCTAAACACAGAAGAAAAGTTTTTTCGTTACCTCTGTCAACTACTAAAGGACCCACATCTTCCATTATACTTTTAGTTTGATAACATTATAGGTGTGGCATTAGCCAATTAAGTTTAATATTAGGTGTATACAATTCAGCACTTGTCCAGGTTAACAGACGTGGTGGCTCGAAAATGTACATTGGTACAGTGAATATTGGGGGAGTGAGAAATTTTGAAAGGTCATTGTCGATTACAGATAAGAGTAAGTGAAAAAGAAGGTTTTTTCTTTGCATATGGCAGATTAGTCTAAAGGCTAGTGCATTTCCACGCCACATCTTCTTTAGTGGGAGACATATGAAGTGAGAATTTCCAATAGTTTAGTATTAATATATATATATATATATATCCACATTTTTGTCGAGTTTCTCATTGACTTTGACAGAAATTTAAATGAATCATTTTTTCTGCTGAATAAGATAATGGAGAAACACCTAAACACAGAAGAAAAGTTTTTTCGTTACCTCTGTCAACTACTAAAGGACCCACATCTTCCATTATACTTTTAGTTTGATAACATTATAGGTGTGGCATTAGCCAATTAAGTTTAATATTAGGTGTATACAATTCAGCACTTGTCCAGGTTAACAGACGTGGTGGCTCGAAAATGTACATTGGTACAGTGAATATTGGGGGAGTGAGAAATTTTGAAAGGTCATTGTCGATTACAGATAAGAGTAAGTGAAAAAGAAGGTTTTTTCTCTGTATATGGCAGATTAGTCTAAAGGCTAGTGCATTTCCACGCCACATCTTCTTTAGTGGGAGACATATGAAGTGAGAATTTCCAATGGTTTAGTATTAATATATATATCCACATTTTTGTCGAGTTTCTCATTGACTTTGACAGAAATTTAAATGAATCCTCCCCCAATCCCCTGTCATAGTCTCATGGGAGAATTCTTCAGCAAGTAATGCTACTGTATATTCAAAAAGTTTCAAAACTTTTTTTTTTATTTTTTATTTTTTTATATTTTTTCTACGATAGTTGAGTGGATAAGATTCTGCTGGTTTTCATTTTGGTCTATCACTTTTTTATCTATAATTAAATTATTGATTTTTACAAAAATTTAAGCTATTAGGATATGATAAATTTAATTATTTAATCATATAATTCTAATACCCTCCTCACGTTTAGGCCATAAATGAATCCCAACATGTGAAAATTTAAATGAAAGGCAGAATAAAGAAGACATAGATTAAACTTAGGATCTCTTACTCTGATATATACCATGTTAATTTACCGGTTCTCTAAAAAACTTAAACTACTAAAATATGGTAAATTTAATCATTTAATTAACCACACAATTCTAACATCTAGCACTAAAAATCTACCAAATTAACAGTAGTAAATTCTTTTTTGTGTTTGTAAACTTTCTCTTCTTCAGCCAAGTGGGCAGCACCGTAAAAAGATTTAAATCCAGTGGGCCTGTGCCATGTTTGGCAACCTTGTTCCACTTGCACAAACAATATGTTGTCAAACTTATTTTTTTTTATTATAAAATAATATATTATGAAAATTTTAAGGTTTTATAAGATGTTGTTTGTGTAAGTGGAAAAAGGTTGCCAAATATGAAACTTACGATACTCTGCATCCAGAGACTGTTACTGGAAGCATGGAATCTAAAATGTGCTAATAATAGGACAAATAAAGCCAAGCATAAAAACCACAATGGACAAAGTTGCTGGGAAGTCAAATCAAGCCTAATCTGTCCCCTTGGGAGTTGGGACTTCAATTGATTGAGATATAGCTTTGCAAATCTTATCTAATCAATCTGAATATCTAATTAATCTCACATCATCAGTCCAGTTTTCCTATTTTCCCAGGTGAAAAAGATTGTAATGTGTCTAATAATTAAAGTAATGATATCTATAGCCCGTAGATATACCGAGATGATTCTAAATTCCTCTGATATTCAGTAATAAATTTGCAGTTTGTCAGAAAATCACATGTAATAGTATGAGAATGGGATGATTCACTATTAATTTCTTTGCGACTATTAAGAGGGTGAATTTGTACCTACGATTGCTGTAGAATAATTTTGATTTGTACAGAAGAAGAAAATAAATGGGATGAAAAGAAATAAATGGGATGAAAATAATCTTTTAAGAATATTTCTTCAACTCTTTTGTTTGAAGTTTAAGTAGGAGAAAATAAAAATGTCATTCCTAACGACAATAACAACAAAGGCTTAGTCCAAATTTTTTGGTGCCAACTATGGATTTTTGATAAATTAGTTAGAAAAATAGAAATTTCATTCCCAACAATAATAACAACAACAAAGCCTTGGTCTCAATTTTTTTGGGTTGAATATGAATCATCAATAAATTAGTTAAAAAAATTGAAATGTTGTTCTCTTGTTTCAAAATTTAAGTAGAAGGGAATTAAATGAATAAGAGGGAACACCCATTTTTTTATGTCCACTAAAAAATATAATTATTTCATTCCCCAAAATTCAAAGATATGGAGGAAATGAAATGGAGTAATTAATGAAATTTTGACTAAAAGTTCCATAATGCCCATTTATATTTTATTAATTTCCTATTATATCTATTTTTTATTATTTGACTCACTTTACCTAATGATACCTCATTATTTTTCTGTTCTTAATTTTGTGATTAAATCTTGTTGTCTTGTCTTAAAGGAGTTTTACTTTTACTAAGAGCCTTGTAACTCAATTAAAACTTCGTAATTTTTATGATGAAAATGTCTTAGATTTAAATCCATCATCTCCAACTACAGGAGTTATTAAAAAAAAGAAAAAAAAGAAAAGAAAAAAAGAAGAGCCATACTTTTAAGGCATCATCACGATTGGTTTGCTTTTTTATAATAATAATAATAAGTAGTAGTAGCTTCATTAAATCGTTTTTTTTTTTTTTTAGGTTTAGTGTCATAACTTTTCATGTATCTCAATTTGAGGTTTATGAGTTTATTGTTCGCTAATATTATGTATCATTTTATAATCTATCAGCATAAATTATCTCCTCGAAAGTTGTAAAATATTTTATAAAAATTGTTGTGACTTACGTTATGTGACAATGATACCTTCAGATATCCTGATAGCATGCCAGCTGCTATGCTGTGACTCATGGATTATTGTTCTTAAATCCAATTCTTGGCAAACGAGTGATGAGAATATATTTCCATGCCAATAAAGCCATGAATTGACTAAAGTTTTGTATGATAACTCTACTTACCTAATTTTTTTAAAAACATAATTTATCTTAATCACTCATGCTTAGTGGGCTCTATGCATGAAAAGATAGTTGAAGTTCAGTTGTAATTGTCAAGTTTAATATATGCAGATCTAATCAGAGTGACAATGTGATAATCTTCAGAAATTTATAGAGCAAGGAGAAGAATAATGGAGAAAGTTCAAAATAATTTCTTCTAGTTTATTATTATACCATCAAAAAATTTGTTTGCTGAGATAATAATGTATCATTTTGATTTGAACATTCTGGACGTATACCTGGTACACTTGTCATCGTATAGTAGGCACAAATTTGTGGCCCGTGGGAATGGACTAATTAATATTATTAATTACATCGTCACGTTTCAGTTTATTTGTACCAAAAAATGAAAAAGAAAAAAAAGAGACTTAGTATGTACTTGGCTAATTCGAAATTGATTTGAAAGGTAATCACTCTCTCTAGCTAATCTTATTTTTATTTTGTTTAAGGGTAATTTTAGGTTTTTAATTAAATCTTTAGTTAGGTCAGGGTATAGACTAACAATTTGTGAACAGATAGTTATCGGAATGAGGAAAGTATAAAAATACGTTTGGTATATTGAATGGGAATTACGATAGGAATTGTAATTTTTATTACTAGGAATAAAATGTATTATAATGTAATAACTAAATCTATTCATTAGTTTGGTTGTAAATTATAACATTAGAATGAAACTTAACATTTATTTTAGGAAAATTCTTACTCATACTTATATTTCCTTAAAAATTGTTATTTTTAAATTTAAGAAAGATATGTGTTATTTTTTATGGTTTTTCATTTTTATAATTGTTAGATGTATATGGAAAGTTTGTTTACTTTGAAATATATTAAGTTTTGAAATTATTGCACTTACTAAGAAATAACTAATACAATCTTTTAAAAAGGAATAATTATTCCTCATTTTGAAGAATAGCTATTCATAAAGAATGATTATTCCTTTTAATAAAAATATAACCAAATTAAAGAATAACTAAACCATAGGAATAATTATTACATTACAGCGCATATTATAGTCTACCAAACATGGCCTAAATAATCATACATATTCAAAGAAGAAACCGATGGATTCGAAATTAAGAGAGGCAAAGTATAGGTTCTAATAAAACTCCATAGTGTTTAAATGTATTTTTTTCTAAAATTATTTGTTAGGTTCTAAGACTTTAGGAACTAAATGTATTAGAATTTCAAGTTGTAATATGTTGGCGAACCATGATCAAAACTTAGAGTCTAGATTTAGGTTGCTCAAAGTATGTTTATTTGTAAAGTTAGAATCGAGTGAATTGTAGGATTTATTGAGCTAAAGTTGAAAATTAGCACTGTTTGCCAAAAAATATAATTAGTAGGCACTATTTTCAAACTATATATATTACTAACATCTCGAGTCTTAAAGTCTCGATTTAGGCCTATAAATCGAGTCTCAAATACTTGGTTTTCATTGTCTGATCACGTTTGATGTGGCATTTTTTCCACATGGCATCCACCTAGAAATCGAGTTTCTAAGACTCGTTTTATAAGCTGACTCTTTAAACATCGATTTGTATGTGCTAGCAAACAAAACAAAACACTTAACTACAGGTACTTTTCTGATTGTTGTGTGTAAGGAGTTTTCTTGGGCCACGAAGTTAGTGGGAGGTGAGGTCAAGTTTGATGTAAACTCCTTTGACACTTGTGTCTCTTCCTTTTGTACATTACAGTAAAAGAAAGTGTGAATAGGGAAAAAAATCTTTGACACTGAACAAAAACCCAACCTCAAACTAGAAAATCAGCATAAAAAATACCCAAAACCTCACTGAAAATACCGAGAAAATCAGCTTCCAAAACCCAAAAAATCAGCTTCCAAAATACCCAAAAAAAAAAAATATAGAAAAATAGCTTCCAAAACCCAAAAAATCAGTTTCCAAAATACCTAGAAAATCAGCTTCCAAAATACCCAGGAAAAAAAAAAAAAATGAACACAGAAACCAGCTTCCAAAATACCCAGAAAACCAGCTTCCAAAATACCCAAAAAAAAAAAAAAAAGAACACAAAAAAAAAGCTTCCAAAATACCAGAAAATCAGTTTCTAAAATACCTAGAAGGGGTGAGAAGTGTTTTAGGCCAATGGAGCTTGGTGGTCAACCATGGAGCATGGGCTTGAGAGCAGATTAGAGACATGGAGCACGAGTTTGAGAGCAGATCAGAGAGAGGGAGAAGGTTTAAGTCTTCTATAGAGGGAGAGAGAGACAGATTTTGAGTTTTGACAGAGGGAAATAGAGACAGAGACAGAGACAGAGAGACCGAATGAAAAATGAATAAAAAATAATAAATAAATAATATTTAAATGAAATGGTAAAAAAAATAGAAGTTTTGATATAGGTTGTATTGCAAAATGATGTGTTATATGTTATAAAATTTGGTTTCAAAATGGTAAATGCTAATTTTTTTAGAATTGTTGATAGGTATGCTCTTAAAGGAGTAGGTAGGAAAAAAAATTTCAAAGTACATAATTTATTTTTTCTGAGTTTGCAGAGTCATAAGTTGAAGATGCTCAAAACTTCTCTCTTTTTTTGCGTTTGAGGTTTGCTTTAGTTAGGCATATTTATTGGAGTAGGTAGGACCAGGACTCAATAATTCTAGGCTCAGTCTATTATGGCCAGTTGGCTTGGATGGAGGGGTTATGTCCACAGTGTATTTCAGCCAAAATTGGGAATTAAATTGGGTCAGCTCATAAATCGAGTCTTAGAGACTCGATTTCTAGGTTGACGCCATGTGGAAAAAATGCTAAATCAGACGCGATCAGAATACTGAAACCGAGTCTTTGAGACTCGATTTATAAGTTCTAAATTGAGTCTTTTAAACTCGAGATGTTAGTAAAAAATATAGTTTTGTAACAGTGTCTGCTAATTATATTGTTTGGCAAACATGGTTAATTCCCAATTTTGGCCGGATTTATTGGCTAAATCTGTAAGGCTTGATCGATTGAAAATTAGGCTCGATTGGTCGAACCTAGTGTAGATTAATTTTCTGCAGATTTTTCTAACTCAACCCAAGTCCGGTTTGACGTGTAGGGTTTTATATTTTACTCCAAGTATAAAAGAAAAAACCCTAACTACATTTTGGCCGTCTTTGATGTGCTGTGTGTTGAATCTCTTGTGAGATTTAGAGGTGTTTACCTTTATACATACTTAGGGTTATCAAGATCAAGATTATGTCAAGAACTTGGTGATCACTTCAGTTGCTGCATAAAGAANTGGAGCCGCCCCCGCTGTTTTAAGAGCAATTGGGGTGGAATTGTGGTCCCCAACATCTTGTTATGCAAAATGGAGAGGACTGGTGTTCTAACTAAAACAGTACTCATGTAAATAAGTAAATTTTTATTCCCTAAGAAGCTGAAATATTGACATTGTTGGTTCTCATTCTTCCTTCAATTGTCTTTCTGAAATTATACACGAAGGAAGTGCTAGCACTATTGGGAAGCTTCCTTTACTGCCTGCAATTGGACTTTATAATTGGGAAAACACATTAGCCTCCTTAAACGTGTTAGATAAAGAAAGTATTTCGTACACTTGTGCATTATTCTCTCTCTCTCTCTCTCTCTCTCTCTCTCATATAAGGCTAAATCTTATGTGTGGAATTAATTAACTACAACACTCTTATTGTTAGACAAATGTTTGGTATAATATCAAGTAAACGAATAATTTCACAGTTAAATGAAATAAGAATATAAGATAAATAATGTGCTTTTTAGACCCCTTAAAACACAAGTTGTCTAACCTAGTTATTTAGCCAAGTATTATTAGATAAATTATTCAGATCTAGATTAACACAATCAAATCATATCATGTAAATAATCAGAAATATAAAAACACCCTCAAATGAACCCCCTGAACTGGCCCCCAAAAAAAAAAAAAAAAACTATATATATTAGTATTTTTCTTTTTTGTTTGTTTTGACCCTCTAAAATAAAAATTTGAAAACCCTGATCCTAGATTTTTTTTAAGCTCGGCTAAAATAAGTTTGAATATGATCATCTTAACAATATCTTGGCATTTTTAAATACAAAACAAAAAGCTCAATAACAAACCAATTTAATCTAAAAGATGGAAGAAAAAAACTAAGGACCCGTTTGGTTAGAGATTTCTAGTATCGTTGTTTAACTATTGTGAAAATACATGGGTTAAAAGGTGTTGTGGAAATACGTGTTTCAATGTGTGAATACTGAAAACTGTTGTTTAAACACTTGTACCAAATATCCCCCAATAAGTCCAACAACAAAAGTAGAAATTTATTAATTTTAAACCTTAGGAAAAAAAAACCCATTTAGATCTTAACAAATTCAAAATAAATCAATCAAATGGGAAATTAATGGATGAATGATTGTTTGGTTGTGTACATTGAAATATATATAACTCGTAGGATTGATAATGAAGAAATCATGTAACAATTTCAAAATATGAAAAATCATTGAAAGCAATTGTAAAATTTTATGTATTTCAATTTTTGTTTTGTTTTGTTTTGTTTTTTTGTTTTTTGTTTTTTTTTTGGCGATATTGATATATTCAAGTTCTCTTTTGTTTTATATTTTTTATAATTTATGTTTCTTATTGACCCCCCCTTAAAAATAATCCTGGAGCCGTCACTAAACAAGCCTATACATGGGATGTGATATTAAATGTCATAAAAGAGTTGAGTGTATCTTTTTCATCACTAATTTTTTTGAGGTGAAGTGACATAACTCACGGTCCAACAAATGGTATCAAAGCCAAAGTCATAGGTTCGAGTAGTAGGAGTGTCATTGTGAGAAGGGGATTGTTAGGGGGACCATATTTCAACCGTTCTAAAAACAGGCATGCAGAGCATAATGTTGAATGCCATAAAAAATTTGTGTATATCTTTTTCATTACTAGTCGACATGATGAGAAATGGGAAATTGTGTTCAAACAAATTGACGTGCATGGTTCGTGGACGTGACTGGTCGAAGGTTTAAAGAGAATTTTCATAATCATAGGGTGGAATGATTTAGATAAGATTTCGAATGATTTGTTGGAAAAGCTGTCGAAGTTATAATGTAAAAATTATATTTTTCTTCCTCTGGTTTTAGTTGGACACCACTCCTTGTTAAAGGAGACCACAGGATTTTGGCACTAGGGAGGAAAATAGGAATGTTAATTGGGAGGGTGAAAAGCTTTGGCCGGTTTCGTTTTGTACAAATGGAAGAAACAATTTAAAGATGGCAAATTAGTCCCACAGGCTGTATCGTGCTCGCATTCTTTAGTGGGAGACACTTTGTTGTGCGAATTTTAGCATTTGACTTCTGTCCCCCCATGGATTTCCAAGTATAATCTATTTTCCCCATTCCATTAAGATCAACCTGAATCACACTCACACATTTCCAACATATTTCAAAGCTAAGTTGCCCGGTTGCCTCATTTCACAAATTTTGAATACACACACACAGGTTTAAGTTACACTTATTAATGTAATTTTAAATATCATCACATTGGTTGTGTGCGTTTGATTAGGTTTTTTTTTTTTTTTTTTTTTTTTTTTAAATTTTTTTTTGGAGTAATTAGATAAAGAGAAAGAGAAAGAGAAAGAGAAAGCAATATAATAAAATTTATTTAAAACAAATGGTATGTTCATATTTTCTTAATTAAGTTTTGAGTGATTTTCTTCTTTTGAAATTAGTGGGAACTTAAGAATAGATGTGCATGATTGAATTTATTTTTTAGATTTTGAAGAAATAAGAGAAAAGATGATAAAAATGGATAGACATATAAAATGAAGTAACTTTTTATTATTGGGAGTATAAAGTTAGCAGGAAGGTGGGAGTAGATATGTTCAAGAGAATAAAGGAGACAAAAAAAAAAAAAAAAAAAGCTATACATAACTTTTTTTAAAGGAAAAACCGTTTGTTAATAAACTGCTTTTTTTAAATTTATACAAAATTTAGGAGTTCTAAATTTAGTAATTTTACACGTTTAACCATTTTATTTAAGCTTTTTAAAGAGGAGAATTTGGGGGTATTTTGGGCATCAAAAAGTAGAAGTCTAAACGGGGAAGACTACTTAAATAGTACTAGTATAGATTATACTACTCAATGTTTTTTTCATGTGAATTTTAACAAATTCACAGATTTTGGTTTCTTTTTATACCCTCCCATGCTTGCATAATTTTAAGAAAATAAAAAATTAATAATTATGCCATCTAACAAATGTTAAAATTCAAGTTTTGTATTTTAAAATCATATATAAAATATGAGCTATTAGATCGAATAGTAAATAATATTTTATTTGCATTTGGCATGCATGTTTGTGATTTTTATAAATCTAACTACTTAAAAAGTTATTGGATGATGTAACATTATTTAAAATTACATCTAGTATAACTTGAAGCAATATTATACTACTCCAACGGTGTGATTTTTAAAGTTTTAATTCATTAAAAAGTTATTGGGTAGTGTAACATTAATTCAAAGTTACTGTCTCTTTGTTGTGTAGAGAAGTGGGTTTTTCCTTCTCTTCAATAGTAGAAGATGTCTGTCCCTTCTACATGAAGGAGAGTTTTGTATTGGGGTTTGTCTTGTTTGTTATTTTGTCTCTCTATGGATATCAAGCGTATCCAAGGAGCTTGTGGGGTTTATTTGTTGTGGTGCTGGGGAAACACTTTTCCTTTTGAGAGGAGTCTACTACACTTTCCACGTCAACTAATATGGAGGAATTTAGGCATGCAGTTGGATACAGGTTTTATGCTTGAAATTAGTGCGCTTGGTTTTTACAAAAGGAATTTTCCACTCCCATAGAAAGCCTTTCGTGATGTAAGGTGGAAATCGGCAGCAAGGGAATCAGGTATGGAGGTCAGCCAGACAGCAGTTTTTTAGGCGGATATGGAAACATATGTATTTTTCGGTGACCAGCAACAATTCAGTTCTAGTCTGAAAGCAGCACCATATTCAGCTAAGGGAGAAGATATAATTTTCCTTCCAGGTTTCGAAGAAGGCAGAAAATCTAGTTTCAGAGGGGCAAAAGAAGTCAGTCCATGCCTAGCTTTGATGGTGGCCAGCCCAGGAGCGGGTTCACCAGAAAATATCCAGTCAAACATGAAGGTAACGGTGGAGGCAGGAAGCAATAAATGTAAAGAACCATTAAATGCTACAACCGTGAGTATGGGGAAGACGTTACAAATAGAGGCTGTATTTACTCCAAACAGGACGTTAGTCTCAAATAAATTCGAATCAAATTCAAACCAAATTCCAGGTGAGGAAAATATTAATTTAGAGATATTACTTCCCAAACCCAAATCAATCTTGCGTGTTGAGCTATTTGATAACCAAATAAAGGAAATCAATGAGGCCCTAATCAAGTTTGGAAAACAGACAGATCGGGATATAAAGGCAAAAGAGGTAAGCAATGCTGAAATTACTCCTCAGAATCAATGTGATGAAGAAAAGGAAGGGAGTGGAGCACGTGAGGTAGGATTGGTACAAGCACGTGGGCAACTTCAGGGGCCTGGCCATGTGCATGCACAATCTGTCCAATAGAAAATTAACACAGCCTCTCCTTAAAAAATTTATACCAGAGGGGGAAGAAAATATCAAGCATGTGCAAGGGTGGTGAAAAAAATGGGGCAATAAAATTAGTATGTGGCAAGAGAGGTGGGGAGGATCATCTAGAGTTACTAGGCAAAAGCAGATTGGATTCAAAGGATGATGGAAGTTCTTCTTTTTCAATGGTGGAGGCTGTTTGTCAGCCCCAACAATCGCCATGAGAGGCCTTGTGTGGGACTGTTATGGGCTTGGGAACCCATGTACAAAGAATAAGCTTGTAGATTTGGTGCAGGTAAAAGATCCCTCTGTCATGTTTTTAGTCGAAACATGGGCAGATGAAGCTAGGCAAAAAAATATGACGAGGAAGATAAAGTGCGAAAATATATTCATTGCCCTAAGATCAAATAGAGGAGGTGGATTAGTGTTGTTCTGGGGATTGACTATTGATGTAACTGTGGAGGTTTTAGGCAAAAATTACAACCAGGCACTGTTTCAAGAAGAAGATAGGGCAGGGATTGGAGTGATTATTTGATATTGCAAAGGAAAGGCTTGGCACAAGGTCGAAATCATTCCTCTCCCGCTAATTGTCACGGGGCTTGAAACTTTGGCTACATTGAAGTCTCTACAGTTTGCTACTGATCTGAGTTTGAATGATGTCATCCCAGAGGGAGATTCAGAGATTGTTATAAACGCTTTGAATGCAGAGTTGTACTCTTTGGCATCCTTTGGTTTATTTAGTCAAGATTTTAAATGTTTTGCAAATTTATTTCATTGTATTAGGTTTTCACATTCTCGTAGAATGAGACTATAAAAAAAAGGTTCTGTGGCCACGTTTGTAAAACACGACCTTAGGTCCAAAAAACGTGGCCATAGGCCGATTTCGCCTATGACCACGTTTTGAAATGTGGCCTAAACCCCATGACTATAGGCCAGAGGGGGTCTATGGCCGCACTTTCCAAACGTAGCCTAAAACCACAACCTATGGCCGTGTTTCAAATGCAGCCTAAGGTTATAGACTATGGTCGTGTTCAAAACGTGGCCTAAGGTGATACATGAGTTAGGCTATAACGTTAGGTTGCGTTTTGACCGCGGCCATAGAGCCCCTTCTTAACAGCTTTTTAGACATATTTTAGCTACGTTTTAAACGAGGCTATAGGCTATAAATATAGTCGCGTTTTTGAAATGTGGCTATATCTCTGACCTATAGCCGCATTTTAAAAACGCGGCTATATATATATATATGTGTGTGTGTATATATATATATTTTTTTTTCCCTTTCTACAGCAGATGGCGAATACATTTACAAACGTTGCTATAAGTTTTACAAATGCTACTATTTCAAGCTAGAATATCAAAAGAATATCAAGCTGGAGTTTTCTCAAACCTGTCACAATTTCAATCAATCTTTATCAATCTTTAAAGAATATGCAGTTCAATACAGCAACAAATTATGGGCAAATTACAAATTATCAATCTGTAACTTCCTATGGCTATCCCATCTCCAAGCTTTTGTCTACAAGTGGGGCATCGGTTTTGTACACAGTTTATGTCCATAATAGCACTGCAAACATATAAAGACAGCAGTTAGCTATTTCGTATAAAGTAAACCTTTCCAAAATTTAGTGAAGTTAGACAACTTTTCAGCACTACCAAATCCATAAAAACTCATCAAAAGAATTTATTAATAGACACAAGAATGCAAGAATTTCCTTTTTTCCTAAGTACAAGAATTCAAGAATTTTAAAAATAATAAAATCAGAGAATAAAAATACTAAGACAACATTTTAGGCCAAGAAAACTACAATAAATTTAAGACAACATTCAAGAACTTTTACTAAAGATTTTCCAACAATAATTGTTGATCTGGTGAACAACCCTTAAGGTGGTTTACCCTTATCATATGAAAATTCCACTAATGGAAAGGCTTTAGTGGAGTCTTTGTTGGTGATGCATACCATGGGGGAGATGAAGAGTTGGGATATTAGATATGTTCGGACTTTAATGATTGGGATGTTAGATATGTTAGATATGTTGGTGATCCATATTGTGAATTTAGTGATGATGCTCAAGTTATTATCATACCTTGTAATATTGTAGGGCAGGTTGTTAACTTTGGGTATTGAAAGTAGTGAATGCATTACATGGCACATTGCAGTCTGAACATGTTATATACCATATTTTATGGATTGTGGGAAATACCCTAAATCTCCACTTATTGAAAAGGTAACAACCTTTCAGCTTAAGGAAATTCCTTTAATTTTTAATGATCAGCTCTCATTTTGATTGGTGCTTGTGGTGATATTTCGTGGTAGTGAGTACCAATCTAAGAGGAAGTGAATAACATTGAGTTGCAATTGCAGCAATAAGATATGAAACCACTATGGAGTTGATAGATCCTTTATCAAACTCATTCTTCCAAAGAGGGCTAATTGGCTGAATAATTTTAGGAATGAAGAAATGTTTTAGTTTTAGGAAGATTTTGGTTATAATAACTATTTAAATGATTTGATATGATTAAAAAAAAAAAAAGAGAGAGAGAGAGAGAGAGAGAGAGAAATAATCTTTCTAAAAGAGCTTATATAGTGGAAGTCTACTAACTAGGCAAGAGGGCTAGCTTATTGAATGGATTGTTGACAAAAGGAATTTAATACTCAACATTGTTCAACTTGACTAAGCTTTCATTGCAGTGAAATAAACTTTTGGATTGTTGGAAAATCTTTAGTAAAAGTTCTTGAATGNCTGCAAAAACTGAATATATAAGAAGAAAATATAATTCAACTGTGGAATTATCAAAATGCACATAAAAAAATGGTGTAACATTGCTTAAAATTAAACCAAAAGTAACTTAAGTTCAACTTTATATATGTGTCAATTTCAAGTTACACATGGTATAACTTTTAATTTTTAATTTTTTAATTTTTTTTTTTTTGGTGAATCAAGACTTTGAACTTTATTAAATAATAGGCAAAATTGTCTGATAAGTAGCAATGGTGTGCGATGGGACAACTTCCATCCACACCTGAAAACTAGTGACATGTCGTGCATGTCGAACTAGATTGTGGGCTACACTATTTCCTTCTTTCACTACAAAACACAGGGGTATTGGGCTGCATTTTCCCAGACGTACTAAAGCCGTGTTTTTAAAAAACACAGCTTAAAGAAAAAACTGGAGTCGCGTTTTAAACGTAGGGCCATAGAAGGGTTTTGAAGCCGCGTTTTTTTCAGCTGTAGCCGTATTTTTGAATGCAAAACTATGGCCGCTTTTAAAACACACGGCCTTAGGTCCTTTCTATTTAATTTTTTTGCCAAACCATTTTATTTTATTTTTTTCCTTAATTGTGGCCGCATTTATAAAATGCGGCTCTAGCCTGCTTGAAGCCATGTTTTATACTCGCGGCTTTAAATTTGGTCTGAAGCCGCTTGTTTGATACGCGGCTTTAAAATTGGTCTGAAGCCACATGTTTAAAATGCGGCTTTAGTTTGGGATGGGGCCGCATTTCTTAAACGGGGCCTCAAATTTTCCTATAGTCGCAGGTTAAAAACGCGACTTTAGGCTTTGTATAAATAGCATAGTAAAGAATCCACTAACCCTATTTCTCAAGCTTTCAGCTCTCACAGACGCTCAAACTCTCACCATTCACCGATTCCCATCAACCTCGTCACTGCCGCCACTAAATCCCAAGCATCATCGCCGACACACGCACCATTGCCGACCCATTTTCGTCGCTCTTCAAAAAACACCGATGAGTTCTCAATCACCGAGTCCACTCAGGCGAGTTCACCCCTCTTTTTCTCTCTTTCCTTCAAATTTCGATATTCAATTTCACTATCTCCGATCTATTGTATGCAATTTTTAATTTCACAATCTGGGTCTTAGGGTTTCGTGTTTAACTTCTATTCTTTATGCTACGATTTCTAGGGTTTTGAATCTCAACCCTACTTCTCTAATCTAAGTGAATTTCGAGCTGAATAGCATGAATACATCCAAGGTCTACAATTATAAACTTTTTCTTTCACTGATTTAATTTTATCGTTTTTTTTTTTTCCTCCTATTGTTTTTGGATCTTGCTTTGTTTTGATTTAGGGTTAAGTCTTTGTAATTTCTTTTTGTGCGTTGTTTTCTTTAATATTTTTTTTTAAAAAGGGTTGGGAATTTTGTGTGTTTGATTTCGGATTTTGGGATACAGTTTTTATAGAAAATTGAATTGGGGTTAGGGTTTTGCCTCTGACACAAATGGGACTTCCTCCTTCCAAAAATTGGAGGGAGGAGGGGGTAGGGTCATGGTTTTGAACCCACTGGGTGCATATCTATCTAAAAAGAATGAGGAAAGATAGAATGGAAGTTCAAGAATGAGTAGGTGAGATTTTCAAAATGATTAAATATCAATAATTATGTCATTTATCAAATTTTAAAATTGAAGTTTTTATATTTTAAAATTATGTATAAAAGATGAGCTATTAGATTGAATAGTAAAATATCCAATTTGTATAAAATTTGGCATGCATGTCAAAGAATATAAAGAACATGCAATTGAATGGTGTGATTTTTAAATTTTCAATTAAAAAATTTCTAGGTGATGTAACATTATTTAATGTTACTTCAAGTTTAACTTGAATCTAACTCATATATAGAATTGAGTTTAGGTTACATATGATTTAACTTTAAATAACATTATATTATGCAATATTTTTTATTTGATGCAATTTTTTATGAATCTATCGTTTGATTACATTTTTTTTCTTATACTCTCCATGTTTACAAAATTTTAAAAAGATAAAGATTAATAATTATGTTATAAATCAAATATTAAAGTTCAACTTTTTGTATTTTAAAATTATATATAAAAGATGGGCTACTAAATTATATAGAAAATGACATTTTATTAATACAAAATTTAACATGCATGTAAAAAATATAGAAAATACATAATTCAATACATCAAGAAAATATTGTTTATATTTACATTTCAAATGAGGAGAAGGGCGGTTTCAACCCTAACATTCTCTTTTCAAAATATTAACAAATGCCCGTTGACCCAAAATTCATTGATTATATGATTTTAATAATTTTCAAAAATTATTGCGTATAGACTCGGTTAGTACTTTGGTCCCTATTTTTTTTTTTAATGGAAACTTTGGTCCCTATTTTAATATTTACTGTACGGGTCATTTGCATTGAACAAGTGATTGGAAAGCTTTTAAGACTAGTAATTTTGTTTGGCGTTTTTCCATATTGGATTGACGTAATAGTCTACGTGGATCATACTCCACCGCACAAACTTTTTCAGCCTTTCCAGCATATAAAAGAAGCTTCCTATAGAGAATGAATGGACCATTAACTATCAACATCCTCAAATAAATAATGGATTGTGATCAAGCCAAAATGATTCAGAGTTTTAAAAATTTTAAGATTGATTAATTTAATTTTATTTCGAACATACATGAGTCAAACACGAACATATCAGCAAATTAAATTAGACATACTTTAGGTTTAATTTATTTTGGGTAAAATATCATTTTCGTCCCTAAACTATCACAAAAGTTCGTTTTTCGTCCTTAAACTATCACAAAAGTTCGTTTTTCGTCTTTAAACTTTCAAAAGTTCGTTTTTCGTCCCTGAACTATCACAAAAGTTCGTTTTTCGTCCCTAAACTTTTAAAAGTTCTATTTTCGTCCCTAAACTTTTCCAAACGTATTGATTTTCGTCCCTTCGTCTGACGGAGTGCTGACATGGCTTTGACAGTGTGCTGATGTGAGAGGGATGAAAATCAATACATTTGGAAAAGTTTAGGGACGAAAATAGAACTTTTGAAAGTTTAGGGACGAAAAACGAACTTTTGTGATAGTTCAGGGACGAAAAACGAACTTTTGAAAGTTTAGGGACGAAAAACGAACTTTTGTGATAGTTTAGGAACGAAAATTAAACGAACTTTTTTACTGAATAAGCTCTAACATGTTTGCATGATACCTAATAAATTACTAAATTATATAACTTAATTTCATTTATGGATTTGTAAAAGTAGAATATTATACTATTATCAGAAATTATATACATTTTCTATTATGAAATTAACATTTTATATTATTAAGTTACAATGCGGATGAGATATTTGAACTTTAAATGTTTTTCTTGGAAACATCAAGAAATACTAATCAGTTGAGTTATAAGGTTTTTCAATATTTACACGCAAACATTTTAAAAAGTCCCTAGTTTTAATTAAGACTTTTTAAATTTGATTGATTACTTCTTAACATGATGCAATAAATTTATTTAATGTTGATATTTTTCAATTAAATTATGAAAATTAATTGAAATGAGCATCCAATTCTTAAAACTAAATATGTTAAAGTTTTTAAACAATTTATATTTGAATTAATAATAAGTTTTAGTAAAGAATTTGGCCTACTTTCAAATGGATTTGAAGTGAATGAGTTGGAAATACATGTAGTCTAGATAGATTTAAAGTAGTTTTTGCCTAGCTAGGTTAAAAGTAGTTTCAAATTGAATGGATAAGAGAGAAAATTATAGCGTGTATTACACATTTACACTTAATCCTAAGAATCCGTTTGGCATGAACTAACTTGCTATATTGCAGTATTCATCATTACCAAACACAGCTGAAATCACCAAGGCACTTTTGACATCATGAATTATTAGGCATCTGAAAGAGCACAAAAAGGAATCTTCCACTTAAATCCAAGCAATCCAAATCCAAACCCCGCTTATAAATTCATGACACCACCAACCTCATTTTATTGCACCACCAACACCATTAAGCAAAAGAGAGAAAAAAGAAAAACAAAGATTAGCTAGCTAAAGCAATATATATAGAGAGAATAAGAAAAAAGAGAGTTCCAAAGGCTTAAAAGCATGCCTTTACCATCGTCATCATCAGCGACCGGAGCCCAACTATGGAAGTCTCCAGTGCCATATCTCTTTGGCAGCTTGGCTATAACATTGTTACTCATCGCTGTGGCATTGATAATCTTAGTGTGTTCGTACAGGAAAAGAGCCTCTAACTCATCAGGTGAAGACGAGGAAAAGCCAGCAATGAAGATGATGAACAACACAGTTGTTGATAGTGAGCCAAAGATTGTTGTCATTATGGCTGGGGATGACAAGCCCACGTACTTGGCTAAACCAGTTGTCACTGCTTCTTCAACTTGCCACTGTGACTGTGAGCAAGTCTAGAGTATTTTGAAGAATATTACTTGTCACAAAGAGGAAAAAGAAAATTGTTCCTCCTAGCTAGGTAGCAGAAGATTTTGTCCTTCTTCTTCTACTACTTTTTCTTCTGGGGGAGTTTCGGTTTTCTTGTCTTGAGTATGTAAATTGACGAGTACTAATGGATTGGTTTTGAGCAATCAAATAAATTTTTGGTATCTATAAAACAAAATATGTTTGTTCACAGTTTCAAACAGGACCAGTACTTAAAATTAAGTTCTCATTTGTTTGGACTTTGTAATCATCAATATCATCAAAATAGCAGCCGATTGTTATAAATTTGGTCTATTTGGTATGATTCTAGTTACAATATTTATTTATCCTTGATGTATCTATATGGCTATGCAAAGATAAACTCTAGTAATCATTCTAGTACCAAAAATAAACTCTTCAGAGAAATTGTATTTATGCAAGGATATCTGGGCAGTTTCTCCGTTTTTCATTTGGATTTTGGTGGACCTAATAATCATTCTGTGATCAGCAATTAATATTTAACTATACCACGAGAGAAGAATATTAGCATCAAATTAATCGGCGAATACTTCATTGTTGTCCAACAAATGTGGCTGAATATAATTTGTAGCCAAAAAGTGAGTTGCTGGCGGTCATTTCGACCATTTAATTGCAGCCAATTCATGGTGCGAAATCACCAATGCTCTAAGACTTTCAATGGCTTTAAATAAAAAAGGACAAAAGTTTGATGGCATTAATTCATTTTGAACGAGCACTTACCATGCTTGGAAACACTCTGACAACATAGAATTTACCTTTTTTTTTTTTGTAGAAACTCTAAAACCTTGACCAAGACATGGCTTCCACAAAGGGCAATTTAGAGCTTAAATTGAACAATCACACAGCAAATTTTGTAATTTTTTTGAAAAATTGTTTTAGTGGTTTATGAGTAATATTTAGAGTACATAGACACAATAATTTCATAATTATTAAACCCACTATTTTTATTAGTTTTCATTCAAGTCTATCGCTTACATAATGTTTTCGATGGTTGTATATTATTATTTTAAAATTGTTGGGACAGTGACACCAGTGATTGTTATTGTAAGATAAAATTTCACTGCGCATGAATGTCAGTCTGAGCATTGTTAAACCTAAATTCGTTAGAGAAAGAGCCAAGATTAGTGATTTGAAGTGAGGTCAATGTTATTCCTGAGCCGCTAGGTCATAATATATATATTAATAATGTCCATCCAAATCACATGTTGAGCGTCCTTATTGGACAATGCTTTTCTGAGAACCTTATTGAACAATACAGGCATCTACACGCAAGCACCGTACCCTTTATCTATTTTCAATTTGGCCTTTCAGTCCACATACCGACACACCCTCTCATCCTCACACCCAAATCCAAAATTCTATTTACACCTCGGCTTGCAATTAGATTTTAACACTCTCATGTTGATATACCACATATACTTAAACATGCTATGTCAATTTATTTTTTAAAAGAGAGTTTCAATCCATAATATCTATTCTTAATAATTTACCAATTGAATTTTAATATAGGCCAAATTGAATCTCATATTTTTTATTTGACGACAAAAAAATTTATCGATTAAACTAATGGAAACCCACACATCAATTATGAGTAGACACATAAACATATTGTGAATTAATTTGAGTGTAAAAAAGGGTTTATACCTAGTATTATTCTTCTTCTTTTTTGTGTGGGGGCTGAACTATTTCACATTTCGGCATATTGGGAGGCGCGGCAAATGGAGATGTATTTGTTTATATATATGTTTATTTATGTTTGTTGATTCTTATTATGTGTTAGTGGACGCAGCGACCTGGAGACGCAAATCGGTTTAATAATAGTATTGTTGAATGTGCTTGGAAAAAAGGGTCTTTGCCACTGTGATTAATGGGGGACATGTACATTTGTGCTCACACTTTTCAACAGCCTTTGTCAAATAATTCTTTATCTTTTGAACATATCCTTATGGATATTCCTTTGGGACTATGGCATAGAAGAAAACCCTAGCTTGGGTTATGTCATATCGTGTTTGGTGTTTGTACTTTGAAGTTTGAACTGGAGACGAAGACCTAGCTTGTGAAGCTATTTTTTTTTTTTTTTGGGTTAAACATTAGCTTCTGATTTCTTATCTATTATTGTACTTGTAAGATAATGGAAGACAAATGCACCTTTGAAATCTCATAAAAAATGAGTACACCGCCAATTTCACCATTTTTTCCCCTATATATATATATTAATAGGTAAAGTTCAGAGAAAGTTCAATTAGAATTTGAAATTAGAATATAATTTTGTGCCATGTGTCTTAATTTATATGGGAATTACACCATAATTATCCACGTAAATTTGTGTCATGTGTCAACTTAAGTTTTTTAATCTATGTGTTAATGAGTTAATGAATGCAAAATACTAAGAATATAATATTATTGAACTATAAAATTTAAAAAGAAAACCAATCACATATACTTAATAAAAACCATGGATTACATGCTAGTTTGGACTAACAGGAAGGACCCCAAACATGTATAATTAAGCTTAGGCATGATACCATGACATCTTCACAAAACGTCATCTTTCGTCTTCAAATTTCTTGTTGTCTTCATAGTTTTTGTTTAGTCTCCTTTAATCTAATTTTGTAATTGTTGGAGCTCTCAGGAATAGTAAATTTGTATGTGTAAGAAAATCTGAAAATACTAGCGAGGGTCTATATTATAAATGGAAAATGCTAACAAGTGCCTTTAGGATATTGGTTAATAATCTATTTAAAAAAAGTTTTTATGGGAAATGAAAAAAAAGTATTAATATTTTAATAGTTTTTTCATTTCCCATAAAAATGGTATCAAAACTTTCTTAAAATAGATTATTAACGAGTGCCCTAAGGACACTTGTTAGCATGTTCCCTTTACTTCTTCAAGGGATCAATATGGTTAACTCAAAATTATATCTTATTTGCACGGCCACAAAACTACTTATTTAGAAATATATTCTTCAGTTATATCATATTCATATATATATATATATATATATATATTGATCGTAAAAGCTTAAATATAAATGAGCTTTTGCTTCTTTGCAAGGAATCTCGAGCCACATCATACATATAATGAAAGGTACTGTAATTAAAAAAGGATTAAGCTAGTTCATTCTAAATTTTTTTTATGGAATAAGTTAACAAATGTACTAAGGGTATTGATTCTTTTAGAAACTTTTTATACAAAAAAAAAAAAGAAGACTTTTTTGATAGTTTTTTTTTAATATATTTTATGTATGCATATATATATATATTTATATTTCTTATGAAAGTGGTATTAAAATTTTTCTAAAATGATCTATTAATAAATGCCTTAAGATCACTCGTTAATAAGACAATTTTTCTTATTGTAAAGCATCTCTCAAATTTAGAAATCATTTAAAAATACTTTCATCTCATATAAAACTAATCCAAATTCTCTCACATAAACTTTTCATTAACAAACATAAACTTCAACAAAATTTCACCAATATCTTTAAAATTGAATAATAAAACCATCTTAAATTAGAAAAAACAAAGGATTTTTATTTTAGAGAACAAAAGAATATTCTTTTGGATGTTTAGAAATATATATATATATATATTGAAAATCTCATGAGTGTTTTTTGCTTAGAAATGATATTTTCAAAGAAGATGCAATTTCTCATGAGCTTTTGTACACTACAACAAAATGTAGTTTCAGTGATGAATTTTAGTGAGGAAAATGAGATTTTTTTTTTGTCATTCCCTTGTTTCCTTGCCCCTTCCTTCCATTTTGATTCCACCAACACCATTCTCATAACTTCTACCACTATAACAATACTATTTCAAATGTCGCTCTCACCACTGTTTTTGTTGCCACCACCACCACCTCACCATTATCTAATGCAAGAACGTAGTGACAATTTATGTGACAACTATGTGAGCGGCAAGTGTTATTCATTTTATGTCTCTAAGCGCTTTTTATTTGTCATTATTATTTGGTTAAAGTTATTTATGGAATTTTATTGATAGTTGTTATAAACTAATTATCTATTTATTAGGATATGTATAGATTACCTAAGAAGTGGTCTATCTTGAAAGTTATTTTTGTATTGGAAGTTGTCAACATTTATTATTGTAAGCATTAAATTCACATGCATTATATTTGCATGTAAATATCAATTAGAGATAAAAAAGAATGGAGATATTTTTTATTTAAAAAATTATATTTGCAAGTGAATCTTATTTTCAAGTTGAGAGATTCTTCCTAAAAATCTAGTTTGTGGCTTGGTCACATTGAGTGACACTTATTTTTTGTGCACTACCTACAGTTGAGTGGCATCTCAATAGTATCCTCTTTTTCCTTAGTTGTTTATTTTAATTTAACCATCCTAACATATCTCAACCTACATCACAGCCACTACCACCACACCACCTCTACCACCACCACGTTGCATGAAAAATTAATTTCCCTTTTTGTGTGAGCAAAACAACATAAACTATTTCAGATATCACTTTTATTGTCATAAACAAACACAGAAAAACAAGTCATTTTATCAGAAATATTTTTAGTGGAACATATTTCTTCAGGAAACAAATTTCATCAAAACAAGCAAAGTGATAGATGTATGTAGAAATCTTATGTCGCAACTCCAAGAAAAATTAATTTTTGACCAAAAGAACATAAGGAGAAAAATGATCATTTTATGTATGTTAGGGACATATTTTATGTAATTGACTAATCTTTTGACAAAACGCACTTTACTTGTAATTGGGTAGATCTAGGATGGGTTTAGTACTTCAAGAAACAAGTTTTCAAGTTTAGTATTGAAGCTATGTAAATCTGATCAAGAAACAAGTAAAAAATGTGGAGCTCATTAAATTTCAACAGAATCCCTTCTATCGAGATTTAATGTTGAAGCCTGACATAAGCTGTATCTGTCAAGAATTACAAAATCAGGTTTTCTAGATCGGATTATACGCATATCCTTGAGTATTTATATAGGGTTTCTTTTCTCACAATTATAGACATATATAAGGATTATTTTAAGAGCCGTCAAAGGTGATGCAAGGTGTTGCAAAAGAATAATCCATGCATGTTGTGATTGGAGACAAAAATTGCTCTAGTTCATCATATTCTCTATAGAAGCTACTGCGTCTTTACACTAACAGTTTTGTGACCAAGGAACTTCCTGATCTTTATTGTTGGATGAATTGAAGAACTTTGTAGTCAACATCTTCCTTAAGTTGGTGTGTTAGTTAAGTACTGGGATCCGTGCATTGAACTAAGAGATTGTTGCTACAATACAAGTTTAATTAGATATTAGGATAAGGGTTCAACTATAGGTTGGTATTGGGTACTGGGATTCCTTTTACTTATAACTACCTGTTATTGATAATAGTGAATTCTCAGAAGTGGTGACCTTAAATTCACTTAGTGAGGTTTTGTTTCGGTGGTTTTTCCCATTTATAAACAAATCACCTGTGTCAAACTTATTTTCTGCTGCATTTAGTTATTTAGTGATTTGTTTATGCTATCACGCTATTGCATATTAAATTGACTTAATTAATTAACTTGGATAATTAATTGATTAATTTACTAAATGAGTCAATACATTTTTGGCCTATTAATGTACTTGTGAACTTCTATTTTTGACCTAGGATTAAAATTCAAAATTATAATGGATGTCATTTGAATAAAGCTCATCTTGGATTAAGCTCGATCTGATTATATAATTTGCAACTATCTTTCAAAAAAAGTCAAATACAAGGAAAAAAAATTTCCAATATTAAGACTCTAGGCCTCAGAGGTGTTGGGAGAGGCACTTTGATTGTGTCAAGAGCCATATTCTGTTTGTTGAGAGAGTGGGTCAGAGTGTTTTTCTCCAATTTTTTTCATTAGATTTTATGCAATCAGTTTTGGGATTAAAATCAATCTTCTTCTTCTTCTTCTTCTTCTTCTTCTTCTTCTTCTTCTTTTCTATTTTTTTTTTTTTAAATCTTCTAGTTTCAAAGTAGAATCTTATTTTCAAGTTGAGAGATTCTTCCTAAAAATCTAGTTTGTGGCTTGGTCACATTGAGTGACACTTATTTTTTGTGCACTACCTACAGTTGAGTGGCATCTCAATAGTATCCTCTTTTTCCTTAGTTGTTTATTTTAATTTAACCATCCTAACATATCTCAACCTACATCACAGCCACTACCACCACACCACCTCTACCACCACCACGTTGCATGAAAAATTAATTTCCCTTTTTGTGTGAGCAAAACAACATAAACTATTTCAGATATCACTTTTATTGTCATAAACAAACACAGAAAAACAAGTCATTTTATCAGAAATATTTTTAGTGGAACATATTTCTTCAGGAAACAAATTTCATCAAAACAAGCAAAGTGATAGATGTATGTAGAAATCTTATGTCGCAACTCCAAGAAAAATTAATTTTTGACCAAAAGAACATAAGGAGAAAAATGATCATTTTATGTATGTTAGGGACATATTTTATGTAATTGACTAATCTTTTGACAAAACGCACTTTACTTGTAATTGGGTAGATCTAGGATGGGTTTAGTACTTCAAGAAACAAGTTTTCAAGTTTAGTATTGAAGCTATGTAAATCTGATCAAGAAACAAGTAAAAAATGTGGAGCTCATTAAATTTCAACAGAATCCCTTCTATCGAGATTTAATGTTGAAGCCTGACATAAGCTGTATCTGTCAAGAATTACAAAATCAGGTTTTCTAGATCGGATTATACGCATATCCTTGAGTATTTATATAGGGTTTCTTTTCTCACAATTATAGACATATATAAGGATTATTTTAAGAGCCGTCAAAGGTGATGCAAGGTGTTGCAAAAGAATAATCCATGCATGTTGTGATTGGAGACAAAAATTGCTCTAGTTCATCATATTCTCTATAGAAGCTACTGCGTCTTTACACTAACAGTTTTGTGACCAAGGAACTTCCTGATCTTTATTGTTGGATGAATTGAAGAACTTTGTAGTCAACATCTTCCTTAAGTTGGTGTGTTAGTTAAGTACTGGGATCCGTGCATTGAACTAAGAGATTGTTGCTACAATACAAGTTTAATTAGATATTAGGATAAGGGTTCAACTATAGGTTGGTATTGGGTACTGGGATTCCTTTTACTTATAACTACCTGTTATTGATAATAGTGAATTCTCAGAAGTGGTGACCTTAAATTCACTTAGTGAGGTTTTGTTTCGGTGGTTTTTCCCATTTATAAACAAATCACCTGTGTCAAACTTATTTTCTGCTGCATTTAGTTATTTAGTGATTTGTTTATGCTATCACGCTATTGCATATTAAATTGACTTAATTAATTAACTTGGATAATTAATTGATTAATTTACTAAATGAGTCAATACATTTTTGGCCTATTAATGTACTTGTGAACTTCTATTTTTGACCTAGGATTAAAATTCAAAATTATAATGGATGTCATTTGAATAAAGCTCATCTTGGATTAAGCTCGATCTGATTATATAATTTGCAACTATCTTTCAAAAAAAGTCAAATACAAGGAAAAAAAATTTCCAATATTAAGACTCTAGGCCTCAGAGGTGTTGGGAGAGGCACTTTGATTGTGTCAAGAGCCATATTCTGTTTGTTGAGAGAGTGGGTCAGAGTGTTTTTCTCCAATTTTTTTCATTAGATTTTATGCAATCAGTTTTGGGATTAAAATCAATCTTCTTCTTCTTCTTCTTCTTCTTCTTCTTCTTCTTCTTCTTTTCTATTTTTTTTTTTTTAAATCTTCTAGTTTCAAAGTTTCCAAAGCCCAAGGGGGACCCTAGGCCTAGAGTACTCTAACCTTTCTATTAAAAAAAGGGGAACTCATCCAAGACCTCTCTTCAAAAATAGGGAGAGGTGGGCATTAGTAGAGTACAACATAAGCTTTATTCTATCAATCACCATTCACCCAAACACCATAGCAATGAAATTTCCACACCAAAAAAAGAAAAAGAAAAGAAACATCACTTTAACACCAAACCATTTCCATTAACTCAAAGCATCAAAATCAATTCCCAACTTCTAAAAACACTAGGTATTTTTTTTTGGCATTTCAATCATCTAATATCAAGTATTGCAGAAAGAGAAGTTAACAGTTAACATACATCATTCAGAGAGAGAGAGAGAGAGAAACCCCTTAACATACATCATTTCTTATCAAACATGGAGGTAGGTTGCACCATGGTGATATTGAAAAAGGAGTTGTAGATCATCCAGTAGTATTGTGAGCAAAGGAGTGAGTGGATGATTTTGCCATCGTTTTCATGAATGAAAAATCATATGCAAGTATACTCGTTAAAACCCTTTCGTGATTTTCATTCTAGATTATTTGTATATCATTTTCTATTTCAGTGCAATGAATTAAATTTTGATGGTATTTTGATAATGGTTACTAAAGAAAAATACAAAAGATGTGTCTCTAGTAATTTTTCACAAGTATTGCGCACATGTGATGGTGAAGTAAGGGGAATTTAGATTTTCTTTGTCATTAGCAGGATTAGGATTTATGATGATTCACTACAAAAAAATAGGCCTATGGCCGCGGCTAAAAAACGCGGCTACAGGTCTAAAAAATGCGGCCATAGGCTATAGCCGCGTTTTTATTAGCCGCGTTTTCTACCGCAGCCTAAAAAGCGCGACTATAGCCCTCAGAGGGTCTATGGCCGCGTTTTATGACTGCGGCCTAAGCACTGGTGCTATGGCCGCGTTTTAGACACGGCTTAAGCCCTCGCCATATGGCCGCGTTTTAAACGCGGCCTAAGCATAAATCTTAGGCCGCGTTTTAACCGCGGCTGTAGAGTGGCCCATAAGGCCGCGATTTAAGCGCGGCTTGAGGATTAGTCCTATGGCCGCGCTTAAAACGCGGCCTTAGGAGCAACCCTGCGGCAGCATTTTAAACGCGGCCTAAGAGCCATCTTGAGGCCGCGTTCAAATGCCCATTCTTTAGGCCGCGCTCAAAACGGGGCCTAAAGGCCTAAAGGGTGGCCTTTAGGCCGCGTTTTGAGCGCGGCCTAAGGCCCAGCCCGAAATGGCAACACAATTCTATAGTCGCGTTTTTAAACGCGGCTATAGGTTTTGTTTTGTTTTTTTTTTTTTTAAATTTCCTATTTTTAGGCCAGCTGACGCATGCAAATACAAAACGCAGCCATAATTTTGTCAAACGCTACCAAAAGAACCTGTCAGACACACAATTTTCAAATTTACTCCTGTCACACACACAATTAACCAAATTTTCTCAAACCTGTCACAATTGTAATTTTCAATACAACAACAACAACATACACATGCTAGTTCTAATTGTAATTTTCAATACAACAACAAAATACAACACCAACAACATCATCAAGTTCAATACATGACTATCATCATCAAGTTCAATACAACACCAACATTGACTATCTCATCAAGTTCAATACAACACATGTGAAATCAACAAAAAAGCTAGTAGCATCCACAGTAGCACTGTGAACTGAACAAAAGCAATACAATTTGAATGATGATAGTGTCCCGGGAGCCTCGGCGTTGAACCTATGCAAGGAAATAGTTCTTGAGCACATCTCCCCGTTCATCCTCAGACTACCATGCATAAAATATATAATTAGAACTAGCAATTGTCAATTTCAAAAACTATAAATGGTCAGTTTCTCACCCATCATTATATAATCAAAAAATGAGAAATGTTATCAAACAAAAACGTAGCCGCAACCAAGAAAGCGAGCAAACTTGTTTCCTACGTAACACACTGCAAACAAAAACGTGTATAGAACNTCCATAGGTAGGACCTCGATTGCCTGCAGACTGAGAAGTTAATATCCCCTTCTGCATTGCATGAAAAGCACCAATTGCTATGGAATCGCTAAAGAAATCAGTAGCTTGTCCGGCTCCTACTGAAATTGAAATGATGTCAACTCCATCAGCAATTGCATCATCAAAAGCAGCCAAGATATCTACATCAGTACAGTCGTCCGGTTGGCAGATTTTATATGTTGCAATCCTGGCACTGGGAACCCCTCCTTTTGCGGTACCTTGTGCCAGTCCAAAAAAGCTAACATTGTTTACTATGTTCCCTGCTGCTGTAGAGGCAGTGTGAGATCCATGACCATCTTCGTCCCTTGCAGACTGAGTATTATTCGGTCGTGAGCCGCCGTAATATCGAGCTCCAATTATCTTGCTGTAACATGACAATTATATTATCAATGATGATTTTCACTTGTTCTAGTCGTTTGCATATCCATGTCAAGTATGATACTACTGCCCTTCATAAAAGTATTCATAGATCTAACATTAATTTTCTAAAGAAGTTTCATTTTAAACCCTATAATTTAAGCATGTAGCTGTCCTTATAATGATAAAAGTAATAAGTTTAACTGTAATGTTTGAAAATATAACATATTAAATCTCATACTATTTTGGTGGAGTTTATTTTGTATAGGTTCCGTATGAGTTGAGGGATTAATTTGTTATTTATTTATTTATTTTTTTAAGATTGAAATTAATTTGCTATATCCCTTTAACATATATAAGATACAATAGACGCAGTGAAAAGCATTAAATAGACAATTAGGTTTTTTAGAATGTATCTTGTAGAACAAGAACAAAGTTTGTGTACAAACTAGTTTGCAGGCAATAACTACGAACTCTCATATATATCTTTTTATTAGATGTGAATTTTTATAAATTTACTATTGGATCATATTTATTATAATATCCTTATTGCTTGCAAAATTTTGAGAATAGTATGTCATCAATCAAATATTTAAATTTCAAATTTTTGTAATCTTAAATTATGTATAAAAAAACAAATTTATGGATTGAATAGAAAATAACTTCTGATTTGCACAGAATTTAACATGCGTGTTAAGAAAAAAAAAAAACACATATTCTAACCACTAAAATTTCAAAATATATAGTTGTGTTAATTTTTTGTGTGGAAGCTTTTAGGCAAAGTTTGTTCGCAAAACAATAATCTAAGTGTAAAACATTACTTGTTGCATGTGAAATTTTGGCCGCCTTCACAAACACCCTTCCACTTGCTGGGAGGAGGACCAAAACCTTTATCATTAAAGCTTTCTGATTCAGGCCAAATTCCAGTATCTAGAACTCCGATTATGATATCACTCTCAGCTTGGGCATTCCGCGTGGCACTTTCTTGTAAACCTATGAAGTCCCATGATCTTGTTGTGTGAAGTTGAAGAGTTTTGCTTGGAAAAACGGAGATGACACCTTCCATATCTGCATATCATAGTTATTATCTTGACAATAATGTAATATAATGTGTGTGTAACTATTTTGACAATGATGAAGTCTAAATCTTGCAGCACTCACTAGAAAGCCTTTGCTTTTCGATATCCGTGAGCTTTGCGACAAATCCATTGAAACTCCTAGTGTAACTTCTGATGTATGATGTTTCTACAAAACTACACATAGACACACAAAAGAGAAATGATGAATAAAATTGCTTATCGATAATTTAGGTAAGCTTGAAAAATAAGAAATATTACCTGTCCAGCTGAGCGGTTTGCCGTAGCATACTTTGGTGGTGAGACAATGGTGAGTATTGCCCCTCTGGAAGTGAACCCATGTACACAATGTGAGCCTGCATTATCATCAAAAGGAGTAACTAACTAGACATCTCAAATAAAAGAGAAGACTGAATTTCCAGAAATGTGAATGATCAGTCACCTTTTTTTCTTCAGTGCTGGCCCCGCACAGCATGCTCATGGTGATTATGAATATGGTGAAAACGTAATAAAACATTAGAGAAGCTTGGTTTGCCATTGTTCCGATTCTACAAAATTGAAGATTGGTGACTAGCGTTTTTTTACCAGGATTGAGTTTTTAAAGTCCCTCTCTATTAAACATTCAGGTCTATGTTGCTTGATATGAAATGCATAGTTAGAAATACATCTAGCAATTATGTTTTATTTATACTATTCATTTAGGTTTTATTTTTAGTATTCAATGTGCATGCTCCTATATATACGTGGGCAATGCTGGCTGCAGGTCACAAAAATAAGAAAATGCTTTTTATAGATTTGACCAAGAACACTGGCATGGTCAATTCATTACAAAAATTTCTATTTATCTTAGAATAATATCCTTATATTTTTTAGTTTATACAACCACTTTTTTAAACATCACCAATTAAAAAGGTGAATTGAGAAATGAATAATATCCGCATGTACACATGAAAGTAGCTGCGTAAATTAACTTGGGCACTATATTTGCAGACAAAATATGCATAATTTTAGACAAATTGACGTGGATGATTTTTTTGTTTGGTTGACTAAAATTTTGCATTTATGCCATTCTACGTTGTATGACCAAGTTCTCTAAGATATCTATATTTTTCTTTAAAACCAGGAAAGCTTCTACAATCACAACAATGTATGGGCCACGATGACACTTCACAAAATTATATTATAGGTTATGGTGTAGAAAGAAGTTATTAGATTTGTGTTTTTGTCTCATGTTGAAAGCTTCCCAAAAATTTTGAGGGTTTATAAAGTAACATAAATACTAAGATATAATTAAATTATATATTGAGAATATCTATGGGCATGTAACTCTAAAACACAAACGTGCAAATTGTGACTCACTTAGTACTTCTATGTGTGGTACGATAATAGTAGTGCCAAAAGCAATATAGCTCAATTGGTACTTTTTAATATTTCTAACAAAGTCATGAAGAGTGATAGGCCAAGAATGTATTGATCTCTTGTGACGAATTAATTGATTAATTTAGTCAAGTGAAATTAATTAGAGTCAATTACATGCAATGAACGTGCTAACACAAACAAATCACCAAGTAAACATGCAATGGAAATTAAATTTGACACGAGTGATTTGTTTATGAATGAGAAAAACCATCGAGGCAAAACCCCACTGGGTGATTTTAAGGTCTCTACTCTCGAGAATCCACTATTATCACAACAAGTGTTTACAAGTAAAGGAATCTCAACACTTTATACCAACCTACAGTTGAACCCTTATCCTAATATCCAATTGGACTTGTTCTGTAGTGACAATCTCTCCTTTTAATGCAAGGCTCCCTGTACGTGATTAACCAATCTGATGCGCGGATCCTAGTACTCGGCTTACTCCTTTGCACGAATCCAAGTATGTGACTAACTCCACAGCAACCATTTGATTGTTGTAGTTGATTTGTAGTAGTTTCAAATAGAAACATCAATAAGATCTTCAATGTTGGTGCAAGAGACTTTGCTTGGTTACAGAACCCAAAAGCATACAAGAAACGCAGCAAGAACTCTTTCTTCGGTAGGAGGAGGCTGGGGTTTCAAAAAGAAAACCTTATGAAGCTCTCTAAGGTTAGGTTATTCTTTTTCCACCTCCTTTAAATTGGAGCTTAATGGGCTCTTCTATTCCAAATAGGTTTACACAAACCTTGGGTTTTCCTAGTCAATAAAGATTATACAAACCCATAAACAAATAGTCTTTTAGAATAAAAACGTTGCTGGCTATAGACTGAATCCTGTAAGCTCGATAGATCGAGACATCTGTCGAGCTTTAATGAATCTCGATTGATCGAGCTTCTGTCGAGGAGGTATCGAGACCTGTAGATTACACTTTTCTTGAGTAGTTCTTAAGTAGTTTTCATGTCTTCAATTTAACCACTTGTAATGATCATCTTAAACCTATTTAGATTTACCCAAATATAAGTAAAGTACATTTTGTCAAAAAATATGCCAATTACTTACAAAATATGTCCTCAACAATCTCCCCCTTTAGCAATCTGTGACAAAACCACAAGAGTACATTGAATGTCCCAAATTACATTCTACTCAAAATTATAGAATAAATAAGCCTAGTCTAAAAGATCTTAACCTTGAAAGTTGCTGCAAGAAGAAGGTTCGGAGTCTTGAGTCAGCTATAACTTGTCTTTCCTGAAAGGCACTAAACAAAATACATTAAGGTACCATGTGGAAAATAATGACAAGTTAAATAAACAAGAAACAAGTGTATAAAGAGAGAAAAGAAACAACACATGTGAGAAAAAGAGTGAAACACATACATCATCATAAAATATAGAAACAACACATGATGTATGTAAATGGTTACAAAACCAAAAGATATACAACACAAAATATATATCAATATCAAAGAGTAGCAAACTAACTCTCCCCCTAAGTTAGTTACATCAAAAACTTTTTTTTCTTTTAACATGAAATTCTCCCCCTAAGTCTATTATTACCCCTGAGGAAAGACATTCAATTCTCAAATTTCTCTCCCTTTTTGACACGATTGTCAAATGGCATAAAAAGCGGAAATACTTGACCAAAGTTGACAGAAAACTAATATAGAGGGAACAAGGAGAACAATGAACCATAGACCTACAAGAAAAAGAAAAACAAGATGCTATGGACACAAAGATAAGAGAAACATGCAAACCATGTGAAAAACAATGCATGCAGGATCTCGATGGATTGAGAGGTGTCGAGTAGCTATCGAGCAGACCTCGACGGATTGAACAGCTATTGAGAAGCTATTGAGGAGACAGAAACTTTCTTGATGGATCAAGAAGTTATCAAGATTGCGATAAAAAGAAGCTGAAGAGCTCGATAGATAGCCTAACTGTCAAGAGGTGTCGAGGAGCTGTCGACATTGCTTAAAAATAGTTTTCCAAGAAGAGAAAAACACAAATATGAATGTAATCAAGTATGCTACTCAACCAAAGATCCAAACAACATTTTAAGCTCTTAACAATATCTCTTAACATGAAAAATGTCAAGCATTTAGATCCAAAACCCACATACACACTAAACAAGTCTAACCAATTTTATATTTCAAAAACAAGTTAAGACAATTTAGTGAGCATACATTAACACACGTATTCCTTGTGATGGACAAATCACATTCTACTTGCACATGTATCAAAAATAGTAAAGAATATTGCGTGTTGTGTGTGAAAAACATCGCAAAATTGCACAAGTGTTTACATATTATGACTATTTGAGATATGAGAAAATCACTTTAACTCACACACAATCATAATTGTTTGATGGGGACTATCACTTTCGAGGTACATCTTATAACTCTCACATCTCCTAGAATACATGCTTGCAATCATATATAAAGTATTTTATTCTTTATGTTTTTTATTTTTCTTTACATATTTTTCTTTTAATAAGAATATCAAGCATGAGCATATAGAAGAAAGAAAAGAAATACCCAATGATGCTAAGCATTTGACATTGCACTTTTGATATGCTGAAGCATACAGAAGTCATTTAATAATTGGTGGGCAACAGTGGTGAGATGGTTATTTATGCTTTTCTCTTAGGATTTTCTAGTCATTCCCATCAAAAAGAGTGATACGGGTGTTAAGTACAAGAGATTACTTAATCTTACTCATCACAAACAAGTGCCACAAAGCTCACTTGCTTAGTTGTGCATAGAGATGCTCATCTAAGCTACAAAAGTTACAAAGTTTTAAAAACTTTGTTTCAATGGCCATCCAAGGTACACAAATACCAATGTACACAAACACACATTGTTTTTGTATTTTTCTGATTTTTCAAATTTTTATTTTTTATTTTTTATGAAAAACAAAATAAATCAAAACTGAAAATAAACAAATAAAAAAATGTTAAACAAAACAACACAACGCATAAAACTAGATGCACATGCATGAGAGCATGATTCCAAAAAGAAAGTCCAACTTTAGATAGAAAGAATTAAAGCAAAGGACAAACAGAAGGACAATTAAGTCTTTGGATCCTTTATCACCCACACAGCACGAGTCCTTGGCCGTGAAGATGAAAAGACACATGTCTTAGTATGACTACTAAAGGACATAGAGGAATTAGAATTCCCCTGAAATTAAATCAAAAAGCTCAAAGCTTTTAATAGTTACAAAGCCTTTAGACAAAGGATGAGACCTATTTGACACTAGCTAATGAGGAAACAACTTGAGACAATTAGGGCGAGTATGTCGAGAACCACCACAATGGTGACAAACATGAGTAGTTTTAGAGCTACTCGACTTCCTAGAAGGAGGTCTAACCTTAGAAGTTGACAACTTAGGACAATTTGGCCTAATATGACCAACAGTATGACAATGATGACAATGGGGACAAATTCAGAATTTTTATTCAACCTAGGAGGAGTTTTAGACATTGGTTTAGAAACTTCAATGTTAACTTCATAATTTTTACCTTTGTCTATCCTAGCAATATTAGCCTTCAATTCTTCATTATTCCTTTTAAATGGAGGAATATAAAAATCTTTTTTTTTTTTGTGTTAGGCTCAGCAACAAGTTTGGCACAAGTTAATTTTCCATCTTCAGTTTTAGATTTAACTTGTTGCTCTTCCAAACTTTTAATTTTGTCCACCTGAGACGAAATTTGATTTGTAAAATTCTCATTCAAATTATTGGCTTCATCCAATTTTGCAATCAAATCATCTTTTTCAAGCTTGACCTTTTTAAATTTAGCTTTTAATTTTGTAGAACTTTTAAGAGATCTCATATAAAAATTATAAAGCTTACAATAGGCATCTTGAATATCATCATCATCAATCAACACAAGATCATGCAAATAAAAAAAAAATCAAGAGTTTCCATGACAACAGGGGTCAATGGATCACACAACAAAGATTAAAACCTAATCAGAGTGTGCCTACTATGATACCACTTGATAGGCCAAGAATGTATTGACCCCTTGTGATGAACTAATTGATTAATTTAGCCAAGTAAAATTAATTAGATTCAATTAGATGCAATGAGGGTGCTAGCACAAACAAATCACCAACTAAGTAAATATGCAGTAGAAATTAAATTTGACACGGGAGATTTGTTTACGAATGGTGAAAACCACCGAGGCAAAACCTCACCAAGTGATTTTAAGATCATCACTCCCAAGAATCCACTATTATCACAACAAGTTGTTATAAGTAAAGAAATCACAGTACTTTATACCAACCTACAGTTGAACCCTTACCTTAATACCCAATTGAACTTGTTCTGTAGTAACACTCTCTCCTTTTAGTGCACGGCTCCTAGTATGTGACTAACTAATTTGATGCGCAGATCCCAGTACGTGGCTTACTCCTTTGCACGAATCCAAGTACGTGACTAACTCCACAACAACCCTTTGACTGTTGTAGTTGATTTGCAACAGCTTCACATAGAAACACCAATAAGATCTTCAATATTGGTGCAAGAGACTTTGCTTGGTTACAGAACCTAAAGGCATACATGAAACGCAGCAAGAACTCTTTCTTCTTTAGGAGGAGGCTAGGGTTTCAAAAAGAAAACCTTATGAAGCACTCTAGGGTTAGGTTATTCTTTTTCCACCTCCTTTAAATTGGAGCTTAATGGGCTCTCCTATTCCAAATAGGTTTACACAAACCTTGGGCTTTCCTAGTCCAATAAGGATTATACAAATCCATAAACAAATAGCCTTTTAGAATAAAAACGTTGTTGGCTATAGACTGAATCCCATAAGCTCGATAGATCGATACATCTGTCGAGCTTTAATGATTCTCAATTGATCGAGCTTTTGTCGATAAGGTATCGAGACCTACAGATTGCACTTTTCTTGAGCAGTTCTTGAATAGTCTTCATGTCTTCAATTTAACTACTTGTAATGATCATCTTGAGCCTACTTAAATTTATCCAAATACAAGTAAAGCGCGTTTCGAGAAAAGGATATGCCAATTGCATAAAAATACGTCCTTAACAAAGAGTCCAAATTCTCACACTCTCAACTCTTGATGTATCCCAAAAAAAAAAAAAAAATTATCAAATGGTGGTTACCTTTTAGTTTAATAAAATTACGGAAGTTATTTTCTAATATGAAAATAACTAACTGTATAAAATAATTTTTTTTGAAAGGTTATAAATTATTCTAAAAATTCATATATGAAAATTCAAATAGCGTTAAAAACACTATGAACGTTTAGACCCCCAAACAATAAATTACCAATTCAAGCTTTATATCAAACAATGTATGTGCGGAAAATGATAACAAACTTATAACAGAATTGATAACCAATCTAAACAAAAAATAATCACAATCACAGCAGTAGTTAATTGGTAAAGATAAAGGGATGAGAGATGCAAACACAAGGACAACACATGATGTGTTATCGAAGAGGAAACCAAAGCCCTTGGCATAAAACCTCTCCGCCGCCCTCCAAGTGGTAAATAATCCACTAGAAAATGTAATTGGGATACGTGAACAGTAATAGACCTTCCAAGTCTAATCTACCTAGGTACCTAAGCCCTCCAAACTTCTTGCTCCAATGAGGTTTCGCCGAACGTTTTTCTTTTCTAGCTTACTGGATTCCTCTACAAACCATAGCATCAACCAGTAATCATTGGTCCCTTCCAAACTGCTTCCCTTAGCACTAAAAGAACCTTCTCACAGACGTGGGTATGGTGAGAAAAGGATTTGGTAAAGAACCTCTCAAGGATGTATCAATGGAGAGGAATAGAGTAGAGGAATTTAAAGAGTCTCTTAGGTGAAGATTGTGGATGAGTCAATCTTATTTTTCTCTAGGGTTTCTCTCTTAAAATTCGCTCTGGAAGCTCTCTACATTTCATGGGAATGAGGAGTGTTAGGACATATGTGTTCTCACTTGTTAAGAATATATGTCACTTATTTATGTAAATTGGCTAATCCTTTGACAAAACGTACTCTACTTGTAATTGAGTAGTTCTAGGTGTTTTTAATACTTCAAGAAACAAGGTTTCAAGATCAAGTGTTGAAATCATCAAGTCTGTCCAAGAAAAACAAGCTGAAGTACAAAATCATTAAAGCTCAACACTTGCTTGATAGCTCCTCGACACTTGCTATCTGTCGAGATTTATAAAATCAGATTTTCTGATCTGATTTATTGGGATCCGTGAATATGCTTTTGGGCCTTCTATTCTCCTAACTTTAAATATATAAAAGGATTGTTTTAAGAGCTGTCAAACTGTACACAAGTTGCATAAGTATTGAGCAAACTCTGTTCAAGCAATTTGTGATCAAAGACGAAGTTTTTGACCTAGTTCATTTTCGCTGAAGAAGTTGCTATATATTTGCACCAAAGGGTTTTATGACCAAGCATCTTCTTGATCTTCATCGTGTAGGATGAACTGAAGAACTTTGCAGCCAACCTCTCCTTCTAAGTTAGTGTCTGAAGTCATGTACTGGGATCCGTGCATTGGTTAGTCACGTACTTAGGAGCCGTGGATCAAAAAGGGGATCTGTCACTACAGATCAAGTCCAATTGGGTATTGGGGTAAAGTTTCAACTGTAGGTTGGTAAGGTACTTGGGATTCCTTTACTTGTAACAGCTTGATTTGATAATAATGGAGTTTCGAGAGTGGCGACCTGAAAATCACCCGGTAGCGTTTTTGCCGCAAGGGTTTTCCCCATTCATAAACAAATCACCGTGTCTTTTAATTTCCGCTGCATATTTAGTTTTTGGTGATTTGTTTGCGCTTCCACGCGTTTGCATAATAAATTGATTAATTAATAACTTGGCTAATAATTTAATTGGTTTAATCACAAGGGGTCATTTAGTTTGTGGCCTATCAAGTGGTATTAGAGCAGGCACACTCTAATTAGGTTTAATCTTTGCTGTGTTGATCCATTGACCCCTATTGTCATGGCTATAATCGGCTTGAAGAAATCTTTGTTTTCAAATACATCTTGTTTTTCTAATCACTATTTGTTTGAGTGTCTCAGAAAATACAAGTCTAAAAGTTATTTGAATTCTTTTATGATGACTATTGGAAAAGATCTCAGTTTGGCTAAAAAGAAACTAGACTATCTTAGAATGAAAATGTGCAAAGAAGTTCGTCTGAGAAGAGTGAAAGTTAAAGGCTTAGCTTATAAAAGGCAGTTGAGTGAAAGAACCATTCCCTCTGATTTGTCATCTAAGCATGAAGTGTGTTTCATGATGAAGTCTGCATTCAAAGTGATGGATACATGTCTATGGTACCTTGACAGTGGTTGCTCAAGACACATGACTGGAGACCGATCTCTCTTCTAGATCTTTGAGCCTAAAAAATGTGGTAATGTGACTTTTGGTGATAGAAGCAAGTCACAGATTAAAGGGAAATGAATCATATCTTTACCAGGACTACCAGACATTGCAAATGTTCTTTATGTAGAAGGTCTAAGGGTGAACCTATTGAGCATAAGTCAGATATGTGATCAAGACTTCATGGTGCTATTCGCAAAGGGAAAGTGTCTTGTCATGGATGAGTCTGGAAAAAAGCTCATTAGTGGGGTTCGCACTTTGGACAACTGTTATGGATTGGTTTCTGATGCTGATATTATGTGTAATAGCATTCGTTTGCCTAATGAAGATCTATGACATCAACGAATGGGACATGCTAGTTACAAGCATCTATCCATTGTATCTAAGCATGAATCAGTCTTAGGGATACCAAAGTTTAGTAGAATGAGTAATGTGATGTGTGGACCATGTCAGCTTGGGAAACAGACGAAAGCCAAGCATCTAGGCACTCACATCAGCTACCTCCAGACCATTGGAGTTTTTGCGTTTAGATCTTATGAGTCCAACCAGAACCGAGTCTCTTGGTAGTAAGAGATACATCATAGTTGTGGTAGACGACTTCACTAGATACACTTGGGTCATTCTACTACGATCCAAGTCTGATATTCCTGAGTACGTTGAGGCTTTGTGCACAAGACTATAGAATGAAAAGAGCCTAAAGATTGATCGAATTCAAAGTGACCACGGTAAAGAATTCGAGAACTCATACATGGAGTCTTTCTACGTAAGATCAGGTATATCTCAAGAATTCTCTACTCCTATTACACCTCAGCAAAATGGTATGGTAGAAAGAAAGAATAGGGTTATTTAAGAGATGGCCAGAGCCATGTTGCACAACAAAGATGTGGCTCGAAACTTGTGGGGAGAAGGCGTAAACACTGCATGTCATATTGTTAATAGGGTGTACTTCAGACCCGGTACCAAAAAGACTCCCTATGAGTTATGGAAAGGCGTCTTTACCTTGATCTTAATGGAAGGCAACCAATGGGCTTCTCTACCACGGATCCTAGGACTATTGAGAGGCCTTTCTATCTCAATCTTTAATTGTGACGCAAAGGGGGTTTCTCTACCTCAATTAGAATGGAAGGCAACCAAGGGACATCCCTACCTTGAAACTTAGGATCATTGAGAGGCCTTTCTATCTCCATCTTGAATTGTGATAATAAAGGGGCTTTTTTGCATCGATCTGAATGAAAGGTAACCAAGGGGCATCTCTACCTAAGAACCTAGGATGATTGAGTGGCTTCTCTATCTCAATCTTAAATTGTGACTTCCTAGGAGCTTTCCTACCTCGATCTAAGTGGAAGGTAACCAATGGACTTCTCTACCTCAGAACCTGGGATGATTGAGAGGCTTCTCTATCTTAATCTTGAATTGCAGTGACCATGGGGTTTCTCTACCTCAATCTTCATGGAAGGTAACCAAAGGACTTTTTTACCTTGAAACTTGGGACGATTGATGGGACTCTCTATCTCAATCTTGAATTGTGACGATAATGGGGCTTCTTTGACTCAATTTGAATCGAAGGTAACCAAGGGACTTCTTTACATCGGAACCTGGGATGATTGAGAGTTTTCTCTCTCTCAATCTTGAATTGTGACGATCAAAGGGCTTCTCTGCCTCAATCTGAATGGTAGTTAACCAAGAGGTTTTCTACCTCGTAACTCGTGATGATTGAGAGGCTTCACTCCATCAATCTTGAATTGTGATGACCAAGGAGCTTCTTTGCCTTGATTTGAATGCAAGGTCACCAAGGGACTTCTCTACCTTGGAACCTAGGATGATTGAGAGGCTTCTTTATCATAATCTTGAATTGTAACTACTAATCGGCATTTTTACCTCGATCTTAATGGAAGGCAACCAAGGGGCTTCTCTACCTCAGATCCTAGGGCGATTAAGAGAACTCTCTATCTCAATCTTGAGTTGTGACAATAAATAAGCTTCTCTACCTCGATCTGAATTGAAGGTAACCAAGGGGCTTTTCTACCTCGGAACCTAGGATGATTGAGAGGCTTCTCTCTCTCAATCATGAATTGCCGTGACCAAGGGGTTTCTCTGCCCTGATCTGAATGGAAGGTAATCAAGGACTTCTCTACCTCGATACCTAGGATGATTGAGGGGCCGCTTTATCTCATTCTTAAATTGTGACCACCATAGCGTTTTCCTACCTTGATCTAAATGGATGGTAACCAAAGGGGCTTCTCTACCTCGGAACCTGTGATGATTGAGTGGTTTCTCTCCCTCAATCATGAATTATGATGACCAAGGAGCTTCTTTGCTGCAATTTGAATGGAAAGTCCCCAAGGGGCTTCTATACCTTGGAACTTGGGATGATTGAGAGGTTTCTCTATCTCAATCTTGAATTGTGACGACCAATCGGCTTCTGTACCTTGATCTTAATGGAAGGCAACCAAAGGGCGTCTCTACCTCGGATCCTAAAATGATTAAGAAGCCTTTCTATCTCAATCTTGAATTGTGACGACAAAGGGGCTTCTCTACCTTGGAACCTGGGATGATTGAAAAGCTTCTTTCTCTCAATCTTGAATTGTAATGACCAAGTGGCTTCTTTGTCTCGATCTAAATGGAAGGTAACCAAGGGGCTTCTCTACCTCGAAACCTAGGACGATTGAGAGGCCTCTCTATCTCAATCTTGAATTGTGACGGCCAAGGGGCTTCTCAGCCTTGATTTGAACAAAAGGTAACCTAGGGGTTTCTCTACCTTGGAACCTAGGACAATTGAAAGGCTTCTCTATCTTAATCTTAAATTGTGTTTACCATAGGGCTTCTCTACATTGATCTAAGTGATAGGTTGCCTACGCACTTCTCTACCTCGGAACCTAGGATGATTGACAGGTTTCTCTCTCTTAATCTTGAATTGTTACAACCAAGGGGTTTTACTACCTTGATTTGAATTGTAGGTAACCAAAAGGTTATCTACCTTGGAGCCCGTGATGATTGAAAGGCTTCTCTTTCTCAATCTAGAATTGTGACAACCATGGGGCTTCTTTACCTCGATCTGAATGGAACGCAACCTAAGTGCTTTACTACCTCGGAACCTAGGACGATTGAAAGGTTTCTCTATCTCAATCTTGAAATGTGACTACCATAGGGCCTCTCTTCCTCGATCTAAATGGAAGGTGACCAAAGGGCATCTCTACATCGGAACCTAGGACAATTGAGAGGCTTTTTTATCTCAATCTTGAATTGTGACAACCAAAGGGCTTCTCTACCTCGATCTAAATGGAAGGTAACTAGGGGGCTTTTCTACCTTGGAAACTGGGTTGATTGAGAGGCTTCTCTATCTCAATCTTGAAATTGACGACCATGGGGCTTCTCTACCTCGATCTTAGTTTAAGGTAACCAACGTGCTTCTCTACCTCGATCTAAATGGAAGGTAACCAAAGGGCTTCTTTACCTC
>NW_027069671.1:1110459-1122195 GCF_002906115.3 Quercus suber | reverse complement strand
TTGTTTGGCGTGCTTGCCGGAATGTTTTATCAACTAAGCAAACTTGATGAACGGAAGATAATCCTAGAGGAAGTCTGTGAAGGGTGCAAGGGAGCGCCGGAGACAGTGGGTCATGTGCTTTTGGAGTGTCCGAGAGCTAGAGAGGCGTGGGAATGTTCAAAACTAGTGTTTCGGCAACTAACGGAGTGAACCTATCCTTCAAGACATTATGTGGTCATTGTTGATGTGCGATGACGTTGGAGATGACCACATTGCACTGACAGCCATCACCGCACGGGCTTGTGGCATAACCGAAATGAAACTAGACTTGGTGGAGTTCGAAATCTGGGCAACAACTGTCACGATAGGCGTCGGATTACCTGTTGGAGTACCAGGCGACAGTAGCGAAAAATACTCCAACTTCGCCCTTACTTACGCATGGTGTAGCATCGTCTCCTCCAAGGGGTGGCCATTTTAAAATCAATGTGGATGGGGCAGTTTTCTTGAAGCAAAAATCTGTGGGAGTTGGAGTGGTGATCCGAGACGAGGCAGGGAGACTTGAAGCTGCGTTAAGCAAGAAGATACATGCACCTTTAGGTGCTGTGGAGGTGGAGGCAAGGCCTTTGAGATGGGTCTACTGTTTGCCAAGGATATTGGTGTGCGTGATGTTGTGTTGGAGGGAGATTCAATGGTTGTGTATAATGCTCTATGCAACATCTCCTCACCCCCATCCTCTATTGCTACGATGGTCCAAGGTATATTGGAACTGTGTGGGGACTTTCAGACTGTTGGCTTTTCTCATGTCAGAAGACAAGGAAATGCTCCAACTCACTTACTAGCAAAGTATGCGTCTAGCATCGATGACTATGTAGTTTGGATTGAAGAGGACCCTTGCTGTATTAAGCAAGCTCTTCTCTATGATGTAACTTCCTTTTCTCATATGCAATAAAATGACTTCTATCTTTCCCATCAAAAAAAAAAATCCCATTAAAGCATCCACTAAGACGAGAAACTCTCTTTTCTCTCTCTACATTAGGCATGTGATAAAAGAAATTAAGGCAATACAATTTAGTGATTAATGCTTCTATTTAAATGAAATCATGTTTTTATAATTCAAAATATGTTGATATTATTATTCTATAATGTTTTATAATTAAAAAATTATTTATATATGATGATATATACTCTGCCTTTCTAAAAATTTATTTGATATATTTTAGGTTTTTATTTTTATTTTCTATCAAATAAGATTCTGTAATCTAAGTTGATGATTCTTGAACACATTATTATTACCGCGTGTTATTGTTGCAGAATGGTAATCTGCAATGTAAAAAGTGCTTGGAGGTTTAGAATGGATGATTCTGATGATTTTCACAAAACTAGAATCTTACTTTTGCAACAACCATTGTTAGTGAACCATCTAAATCTTTTCTTTTCATAAGTCATAACGTACCTAATGGGTAAATAATTGAATCAGAATTCTTAATGATAAAGTAGAATGTGCTTTTCTGTAAAGTTTTTATCTTTTTAGAACCATAAAGTTCCAATCTTGTTCCTCTGTTTTATTTTCTTTTTTAGATGAATGTCTTATTTTTATATAAAGAAAGTGTCGGCTAAATTTTTTAATTTTTATGTATAGAATGTGCAGCATGTACATTGATGTTGGCCCACATTCTAATCCTCACTTTAAAATTACTGCAACAAGCCTAAGATCATTGTCCAATTCTAGGCTTAGCAAAAGGTCTATCCTTTTGGAAAGCAAAAAAAAAAAAAAAAAAATTACCCAAAAGAGATGTAAACATAGCCACACGTTTGGCTTTATTGAACAACTTCGAGTTGCTCACCCAAAAAGAAATAGAAATGATATATCTACAATATTTTCATAATATTTTTACAATAAATCCTAAGTGGCAAGTTGTTATTGTTTGTTATTGTTAGAACAAAGACTAATCTTAATGTTCGGTTCAAATTTGAATCAATATCAACTAACCACTTATGATTTTTTGTGAAAATGTTGTGAAAATATTGTAGACGTAGTAAGGGGAAAAAAATCATTTAAAACTATATAACTTATTAACTTGAAGAGCAATACTTAGGTACAATACTTAGGTGTTGTTCTTTAGGTTCTCCTTTTAAGATTTTACCATGTAGATTTTTTCTCATGGGATGGAAGTGTATTTTTTAATTAAGTAACCATATGGCTGAATATTAAGAGAGGAACTTAAGGAACAATACCTAAGGTACTGTACCTAAGTTTTGTCCTAACTTGAATTAGTTTTAAAACACAAAAAATAACTGCACAAAAAAGAAAAATACATTAAAAACATAAGAAATTTTCACAACATATTTACAACACTTTTATAACAAATTTTAAGTATCAGGTTGTTACGGGTTGTTATTAGTGAGGTAAAAATATAATTTCAGTAGTATGTTCAAATTAGAACCTATAACAACTAACCATCTATGACTTCTCATAAATAATAGGAGAAAACAAAATTGTTTGGTGTGCCAATAAAACTAATAATGAAAAGAAAAAAAAAATCGAAATTTTTACCAACAATGTGGTCTCCTCCAAAGTCCAACCCCAGCATTATCGTTGGCCCGGAGACTCCAACCACTTCTGTGCTTGACCCAAGGAGAGAGAGAGAGAGAGAGAGACTTTGGCTTACCAAGCAACAAACGGGGTGGGTATTTGTTAGGCAAATCTGTTTAGCAAACAACATTAAAGAAAAATAGACAAATGGGTGAATTGAATCCTCTCAAAAAGGTTTAAAATAATTCAAGTTTAGGGTTTAATATAAGAGCACCCTCAAGTTAAAAGATTTAAAATAAAATCTGTCCAAAAAAATGAATATACGTACGAGAGGGGTTAAAGAATATATCACACATTTTTTAGATCATTACACATTTCTTTTAAATTTAATGGTCAAGAAAACACTAAGTGTCATATCATCAACAACCTTATAGAAATCAACATCAAGTCATTAACTCCAAAATTTAATAAAAGTAAAAATTCTCCACCCTCAAACCTCAACCCTGTTTTCTTCTGCCACATCTCTCTTTTCTCCTGGACCTCTCTAATATTTTCTAATTATCTAACCTGTCTAAGAACTAGAAGTCTTATAAATAAACAATTGATGTGATAAATTCTAACTGATTCTCATTTAAGTATATCATTGACATAATTTTTTTCTTCCCAATAACCATTTACCATATTAATAGTTTGTAAAAAAATTTGTAAAGAAGTATGTAACTTTAGTATTTTTCATAATAATAATAATAATAATAATAAAAGAGGAATTTTTTTAATCTACAATAGTACATAGTTAAATTCAAGATTTAAAGCATAAATTGCCCAAAAAGATCAATAATTTGATTTAAAGTTCCTATTCCTTTTAAGCGTTGATCAATAAAAATAGTTGAATATTGATTTAAAGTTCCTATTCCTTTTAAGCGTTGATCAATAAAAATAGTTGAATATTGCTAAAATTCCTTTTTTTTTTTTTTAACTGTATATCAATTAAAAAAAAAAAAACATAGTCCTATATTTTAAAGAACTATGCTAATCAAATTATGCTAATGGTTGATCAATAAAACATCTCATATATAGTTAAATTCAAGATCAATAAAACTAGAAGATTTCCTAAGCAATTTCCACTTTCATTCTCAGCATCCTTAAATTCTAGAAAAAAAAAAAAAAAAAAAAAACCTACAAAATATTTTCCTCAACAACTCACTATGGGTTTACATATGAGAATTATACCTCAAGGCGGATTGTTATATTATTGCCCCCATGGAATTGCACTAGTTTCCATCACCTGATAGATATTGGTTACAAATTGAAAAGACAGACATGAAATTTTGGGAAGATCCACTTTGGATGAATTAAAGATCTTTTCTAGATTAATTATTGTGTAGTTTGAGAGCTAAGGGTGTTCATGNAAAAAAAAAAAAAAAAAAAAAACCTACAAAATATTTTCCTCAACAACTCACTATGGGTTTACATATGAGAATTATACCTCAAGGCGGATTGTTATATTATTGCCCCCATGGAATTGCACTAGTTTCCATCACCTGATAGATATTGGTTACAAATTGAAAAGACAGACATGAAATTTTGGGAAGATCCACTTTGGATGAATTAAAGATCTTTTCTAGATTAATTATTGTGTAGTTTGAGAGCTAAGGGTGTTCATGTGAATTGGCAGCCTACTGGAACCGACCGACCTGGCACCACTCGAACTGAGGTTGACCTGTTCAAAGCAACCCACGGTCAGCGGCAGGTCTTCGACGTCAAAACCTGAGGGGTGTAGGTTGAGTGGCAGTTTTGGGTTTCGAAATCTATCAGAAACCGAACTGACCAACTCCATCACCTTCTCATCCACAGTCCATCGAGATCTGGACCAGATCTGGCGAGACCTCGTCTAGATCTAGTCCAAATCCTTCGAGATCCAATCCAAATCTTTTGAGATCCAACGAGATCTCAACGGATTTGCCAATATCGGCCAGAACTCAACAGATCTAGCAAATATCAACCAGATCTCAGCCTAGTGACAAACCCGAAATTGACTGGTACAACACAAAACCCAAAAGACCATGATCCGGCCAATCTAACGAGAATTCCAAGTATATTTCGAGTCTTGTTTTATCCACCCGAAAATTTCGAGTTGAGTTCAGGATGGGCACATGCCTAACCTATGAATAGCCTTATTGGGAGCAATGCTAATCCCAACCATTCAATAAATTTCCCATTTTTTGTTGAGACTGTTAATGGTCTCGCTACAAAGATCCACTCGGATAAATGAAGGCCCTTTTTTGGAGTAATTATTGAAAAATCATTTATGCAAGCGATGCATGCAATAAGTGCTCTTGGCAATATGCTTGGCAATTATAAAAAATATAATAATAAATTCACCCAAAAAAAATTAGGAATATATATATATATATATATTAAAAATAAACCCAAAAAAAAAAAATTTTAACTTTAAAAAAAATAAAAAAAATGCAAGTGCTTTTCTAAAACCTGAACCCGATATACACTCTACCTTCTCTTTCTCCGAATTTCACACCAAAATTGACCCAGCTAGCCTAGTCGGCAATGCACCATCACACCAAGCCCAGTCCAGTCAGTGATGCAATTTATAGGCTTCATTCTTAATTTTTGTTCTTCGATTCACTTTTATTTAGATTTAATATTCCTAATTAATTTCAATCTTTTTGTTGCCTTTCTCTTTAGTCTTTTCCTCCATTCGAATCAAGGTTAAAGGTATGGTACTAAATTTTTGAATTTCTTTTTAGTGCATCTATTTCTCTATGTACATCTAATTTCTAATGTGTTCTCTTTACATTTAAAGAACTCATGAAACTCAATTTGAATTGTAACTTATCATGTATAAATATTTTTTTTTTTAATTTTAATGTAGTTAATTTTTTGGTTTCAATTTCTTCCAACTCTCTCAGTCCCGTCTCTACGCTTTGCTCTGTAATCAGTAGACTCGAGTTATAGAGAACACATCATATTAAATTATATGTTCTCTCTTTTTTTTCTTTTCTCTTTTTTCTTTTTTATGTGTTCTCTAAAAATCAGTTTTAGATGATATACAGATATGGAGTAGGTTTATAAAATAATTTATATCTATCCTTATTACAATTGTACCTTATAGTTATCATCATTGAAAGAGCCAGTTTATTATTTCGTAATTTTTTTTTTTTTGATTTAATAAAAAACTTTTTCGTGCATCACAAGGGTTTGTAGATTGCAATCCTAATGTGCAATCAAACAAGAAGAAAAAAAAAATTTTGTTTAAATCTTCTTTAAAAAGTTATGTTTGCAAAATACTCATATACATCTTAGAAAAAATAAATTTGCTAAAATCTATGGGTATTCTTCATTTTGATAGTATGGGTTTGATTAAGATTTTATTGGGTGATTTGAGTGGTGCCAATGATTTTTTCTTTCAAGAAATACTATTTTTACTACAGGTGAGAAAATTATCATTTACTAATTCATGGTTTAGTTAATAGAACGTAATTGTAACTTATGAGTATTTAAAATTCATATTTTTGCATTAGATTCAGGTTTAGTTTGGTTATGGATTTTTCACCCAAAAGAAGTAGATTTAAATGTTGTTTTCCTAAACATATATATCCAATATAAACTATGCACATATGCAATAAACTAAACTCAAGTAGTTATTTATCTGGGTAGTTATTCACCCGGTAAAAAATCAAAATTTGATGATTTTCGATGCATTCATTCATCTTATGCATTTAATTGTAGGAAAAGGAAACTGGGTAGCTGATTATTTCAAGAAACAACAAAAGTATCCTTGAAGGTTGTTTGGGTATGCTCTCTTCTAAACACACAGCAAATATATGGTTGCTATTTTAAATCAATATTTTTTTTTAAAGTTTGATTAAAGGAACATGAGAGAGTTTGAACGTTAATGTTGATTATAATTTCTCTGTACTGATTCTGATGTTGGGTTTCTCCCAATTATGAATATTCATTGGTTAGAAAAGTAAGTGAACATGAGCGGAAACACATTTGGCGTATATCACTAAATCAGTTATATCAGTTTTGCAAATGGAGGATCTTGATCAATTTAATGTAGTGCACAGTAGCTCAAAAAGCAGTTTATAAATGGAGGATCTTAAATTTATTTCATTTTAGGTTCTTTACAGTTACACCCAACTAAAAAGCAATGAATGTTTTTTTGCAGAAAAAATACAGCTTCATGATTTATGTTTTGACTGTTTTAAGTTCAAACTTAGAATAGTTTGGATTTCTTAGGTTTCTTTTAGTTTGGATTTTTAAGCATGGATTGAGGTTGCAAATTCTTTTTAGTTTGAATGCTTTATGGTAATTACCTCTTACTAAAACAGTTCTCTCTAATAAAGAATAAGATATTAGGGGTGAGAAAATTGGATGGGGTAGATTTTTTGTAGGCCATGTGACCCAAGTTTTTGGAGATTGTAGAAGTATAAGAGTGTTTAAATTGATTGGGAGACCATATGCAATTAAGAGCATGACATATAGCAATAGGCTACCTATTTAGGTAATCTTAATTTTTTGGCGAAAGAACATTAATTTAGCCATTAAACAATAAGCTGCTAGCTTTGCATTTTGGTATACCAGTACATATAATCGAAGTTAAACAATTAACTTTCCAAAAGAAGCATAAAAAATTCTAAAAATTTCTATGCATGTCCAACATCTTCAGGAGGTAATTCAATGTCAGCTATATTGGTTAAGCTAGTACCCTGATGCAAGGGAATGTCAACATCAAATTCTTTGTTCTCAAGATTGATTGTATTTATATGCACCTCAAGATTCATGTAATGCTCATTGACTTTAAGGACACAGGAACTTTCTTGGGCTTGGCCCTGGCATTGTTATTGTTCTCAGCATTTCATAGTCTTGAATCCTTCTCAGTTTTACCATTATTTTCTTCTATTTTCCCTTCTGATCTAGATTTATTGGCACTCAAAGGAACATCATTTGAAAATTGAAACGTGTGTTTTGGACAAGGTAGTTAATTTCGTACCGTACCGGCCGGTACGGCCGAAATTTTCCGTTCCGGTGGCTAATCCGGTACCGAAACATAGTAATTTCGTGCCGGTTTAAATACCGGCTATACCGGCGTTGTTCCGGCCATACCGCGATACATACCGGATTTCGGCCGGATAATGATTACCGGGCCGGAATTGAAATTACACCCAACGACCCAAAAAAGCCACCGCAGTGACTATCTTTCTCCTCCTTGCATCGAATATGGCCTTCCTTGTATCTTTTTCCTCCTTAAGCCATCATTTTATGAGCTTCACGTTGGCAAAGATGATGCTTAATGGGGTTGCTAAGCAAAGCTGAACAGAGAGAGAGAGAGAGAGAGAGAGAGAGAGAGAGAGCTAGCTGAAAACAAGTGAAATGAACATACCGTCTAAATAATGTTGATGGAGTAAGACTTGATAAGTCAATCAATACTGTGCATGTAGCAGAAAGATTGGTTGGAACTCGTGAAAATTTGAAAAAAGAAAACGTTGGAACTAGTAAAAATTGAAAAAAGCAATCAGTCTTTGGTTTTATCACCCATGCCCATCAAATACCAAATGTATTAATTCATTTTTCTTTTCCGGGTTTACCAACAACTTTCCCGTACCCCCCCACTTCACTTTTTCTTTAACTTTTTAAAACTTTAACATTTTTTTTTTATGGTTGTGGCATATTGAAATAGGTATGAAATTTGCATTTGTAAGAATTTATATGGGTTTTTATCAAATAATTAAATTTATAAACATGTAATTAATATATACTATTAATATATAAATATATTTTTTAAGCAATGGTGATCCCGAAATTCACATTGATTGTTAGTTATATATATATATATATATAATAAACATATAAAATTCAATTTCATATATTTCATGTCTTCCACTAAATATTCAATGTATTCATTATATTATAAAAAAACATTGAAGTAAAGCTGTATCCTCAATTTAAAACCAAATTGTATTTTCCACCAGCCTGTTATATTATATAAAGATATTATACCTAGTATTGTAGAGACGGTAAATATATTAAAAATGTGACTCATGTAAAAAAAGTAACAAATAGATTTCAAAAGTAATGATACCACATAATAATAAACATACACAACTTATTTTAAAAGGCTAATATATCACAACCCAAAAAACTTGACTATAGCACGTGTCCTTTTAGGAATACTGCATTCTAATTTGCAAGTTGCAAGTTGAACTTCTTTTTGAAAGACCTTATTAAAAGGACTCATTATCCACGCACTGCCAAAACAACCTTCATATCAAACAAACACGTTCCCAAATTTTGTGCCACTTGACTTTTTTACTTTAGGCCTTAAAGGACTCCAAAACCTTCCTTAATGTACACCCCCTTATTCTCACATGGAAATATGTCTATCACCAGCATCAAATAGTGAAACTAAGATGTGCCAAGACACCAATATTATAGTTTGATCATCCCACACCTTCAAAGTAATAATAGCCCAAAAAGCATAAAGTTTGTGAGATCTCTGAAAAGAAGTTAAAACAAACAAAAAGGATAGTGAAGTCCTCTCCAAGAAAAAAAGCTCCAAAACCAAGGAAGTCAATACCGTACCGGAGGCTGTACCGGTTTGGCCACCGTACGATATATTTCGGATACCGGTCAATACCGGTGTACCGTTTCGGGTTTACCGCTATTTTATATGTTTATTATATATATATATATAAACTAACAATCAATGTGAATTTCGGATCACCATTGCTTAAAAAATATATTTATATATTAATAGTATATATTAATTACATGTTTATAAATTTAATTATTTGATAAAAACCCATATAAATTCTTACAAATGCAAATTTCATACCTATTTCAATATGCCACAACCATAAAAAAAAAATGTTAAAGTTTTAAAAAGTTAAAGAAAAAGTGAAGTGGGGGGTACGGGAAAGTTGTTGGTAAACCCGGAAAAGAAAAATGAATTAATACATTTGGTATTTGATGGGCAAGGGTGATAAAACCAAAGACTGATTGCTTTTTTCAATTTTTACTAGTTCCAACGTTTTCTTTTTTCAAATTTTCACGAGTTCCAACCAATCTTTCTGCTACATGCACAGTATTGATTGACTTATCAAGTCTTACTCCATCAACATTATTTAGACGGTATGTTCATTTCACTTGTTTTCAGCTAGCTCTCTCTCTCTCTCTCTCTCTCTCTCTCTCTCTCTGTTCAGCTTGCTTAGCAACCCCATTAAGCATCATCTTTGCCAACGTGAAGCTCATAAAATGATGGCTTAAGGAGGAAAAAGATACAAGGAAGGCCATATTCGATGCAAGGAGGAGAAAGATAGTCACTGCGGTGGCTTTTTTGGGTCGTTGGGTGTTAATTTCAATTCCGGCCCGTAATCATTATCCGGCCGAAATCCGGTATGTATCGCGGTATGGCCGGAACAACGCCGGTATAGCCGGTATTTAAACGCACGAAATTACTATGTTTCGGTACCGGATTAGCCACCGGAACGGAAAATTTCGGCCGTACCGGCCGGTACGGTACGAAATTAACTACCTTGTCCAAAACACACGTTTCAATTTTCAAATGATGTTCCTTTGAGTGCCAATAAATCTAGATCAGAAGGGAAAATAGAAGAAAATAATGGTAAACTGAGAAGATTCAAGACTATGAAATGCTGAGAACAATAACAATGCCAGGGCCAAGCCCAAGAAAGTTCCTGTGTCCTTAAAGTCAATGAGCATTACATGAATCTTGAGGTGCATATAAATACAATCAATCTTGAGAACAAAGAATTTGATGTTGACATTCCTTGCATCAGGGTACTAGCTTAACCAATATACTGACATTGAATTACCTCCTGAAGATGTTGGACATGCATAGAAATTTTTAGAATTTTTTATGCTTCTTTTGGAAAGTTAAATTGTTTAACTTCGATTATATGTACTGGTATACCAAAATGCAAAGCTAGCAGCTTATTGTTTAATGGCTAAATTAATGTTCTTTCGCCAAAAAATTAAATTACCTAAATAGGTAGCCTATTGCTATATGTCATGCTCTTAATTGCATATGGTCTCCCAATCAATTTAAACACTCTTATACTTCTACAATCTCCAAAAACTTGGTCACATGCCTACAAAAAAAATCTACCCCATCCATTTTCTCACCCCTAATATCTTATTCTTTATTAGAGAGAACTGTTTTAGTAAGAGGTAATTACCATAAAGCATTCAAACTAAAAAGAATTTGCAACCTCAATCCATGCTTAAAAATCCAAACTAAAAGAAACCTAAGAAATCCAAACTATTCTAAGTTTGAACTTAAAACAGTCAAAAACATAAATCATGAAGCTGTATTTTTTCTGCAAAAAAACATCATTGCTTTTTAGTTGGGTGTAACTGTAAAGAACCTAAAATGAAATAAATTAAGATCCTCCATTTATAAACTGCTTTTTGAGCTACTGTGCACTACATTAAATTGATCAAGATCCTCCATTGCAAAACTGATATAACTGATTTAGTGATATACGCCAAATGTGTTTCCGCTCATGTTCACTTACTTTCTAACCAATGAATATTCATAATTGGGAGAAACCCAACATCAGAATCAGTACAGAGAAATTATAATCAACATTAACGTTCAAACTCTCTCATGTTCCTTTAATCAAACTTTAAAAAAAATATTGATTTAAAATAGCAACCATATATTGCTGTGTGTTTAGAAGAGAGCATACCCAAACAACCTTCAAGGATACTTTTGTTGTTTCTAAATAATCAGCTACCCAGTTTCCTTTTCCTACAATTAAATGCAGATGATATGAATGCATCGAAAATCATCAATTTTGATTTTTACCGGTGAATAACTACCCAGATAAATAACTACTTGAGTTTAGTTTATTGCATATGTGCATAGTTTATATTGGATATATATGTTTAGGAAAACAACATTTAAATCTACTTCTTTTGGGTGAAAAATCCATAACCCAAACTAAACCTGAATCTAATGCAAAAATATGAATTTTAAATACTCATAAGTTACAATTACGTTCTATTAACTAACCATGAATTAGTAAATGATAATTTTCTCACCTGTAGTAAAAATAGTATTTCTTGAAAGAAAAAATCATTGGCACCACTTCAAATCACCCAAAAAATCTTAATCAAACCCATACTATCAAAATGAAGAATACCCCATAGATTTAGCAAATTTATTTTTTCTAATGTAT
>NW_027069671.1:1095412-1110441 GCF_002906115.3 Quercus suber | reverse complement strand
AATTGAAAAATAAAAAAAGCCATTGCAAAAATACATGTCATTAGGACATTTGCCCCATATGTGCAAATAAAACTGTTGAGAGGAGCTTCAGCCTAAAACAGTTGCGGCTTTGAGAGATGATAAACTATTTGGTTATGTATTAAAAAGACCAATGTACCCAGTTGGTCCAATAGTAACACAATCATGTAACTTGTCCAAGAATGGCTTGCTGTTTGATTGGCTAAACAAACAAACAAATGATTCTGTGGTGTATGTGTCATTTGGGAGTGGTGCAACACTGTTACACGAGCAAATGACTGAACTATTTGTGTTATTTTTTTAATCTAGAAAAAGTATATTTTGTTATTATTTGATAGCTATTACAATTCTAATGTCAAATTATTTGGAGGTTCATCTTAATTTTTATTTATTTTTAATTAATAAAATTGGTAGCATTCCCATGCATTGCACGAGTTAGCGACTAGTTAATTGGGTTTGAAATTTGATGGTATTGAGTTGAGTGTATAGTTCACTTACCTCTACATTAACAACACTGCAACATTTGTTATTGACTCGTGATAGAATTTCATTTTCTTTTCCTCTTATTTGTGTTTGTTTCTATTAAGCGGGGAAAAAAAAGACTAAGAAGCATATAATTAATCGAAAATTTTCAAACAAAAAAGTTTTTTATTTTTTTATTTTTTCGGGCATTTTAGTGAGTGCGCACAACACATTACGAAAGATTGTATAATATGTTATTTTTGTATTGTCTATGTGCAAGTAAAATTGTCAATTATATATGATCAGTAAGTGTTTGATTATTCACACTTCTCAAACACTAAAACCATTTGAAGTTCTGGGGAAGCGACCGGCAATAATCTCGGACAAGTCTTCTCAACCCTGGATCAATAGAGAGGCATGGCCTTTGCTGTGAGTGGGTTTGCTTTGATTGGATGTGGCCCAAATCATGAGTGGACCTAATGACACGGGTTGGGCTTAAAGAGAGTTTCTAGTGAAGTGTGGGCCTAAAATGTTTTTGATGGATTTGAATTACTTTGGCAGGTCTATGGGTAATGTATCAGCTTAGAAAAGTTGCTAATTAATTATTATATTGGGAGGTTGCTATGATTGTGAAGATTTTAAGAGATTGCTGAGTACTGAGGTGGTTTTGCTATAACCACAACTAGGACCACCCTTGAAATGCCGTGAACCAAAAGGCCAAGCCTCCTTAATACACTGAAGATGAATCGAAGTACTTATATACCCGCTGCCAAAGCCCCAACATAATATTTCTATGTAGAGATTACTCACGACGTCTTATACTCTCTGATAATCCTTGCTCAAGTTATTAAATCAAATCCGAACTCCCACGGGCATCACTCTTGAAAAATGAAAGTATGAAACCTCTATCATGTTTTATGATATGGATCTACCATACAAGGGGCTTCAACCCAAAATATTTTAATTAAAGTTTTGAGATTTTCTTAAAGCCTTTTAATTTAAAATTAATATTTTTGTTTGTTGTTCTTCAATGTCATTTGTTAAGAGAGTGTGCCTAGAACACATCAAATAAAATAAGATAAAACAATGTTGTTTAGTGGGTTTCATTTAGTTCAAGTAGTAAAATTTCTTATCGTTGAACACAATCATATCAAAGTTAATTAGATATGTTTGATTAGTTACTTAAGAGGAAGAAAAATATATAGTAAGGAAAGAAAACAATAGGGTTAATCACACTTTTCCCTACTTAAATGTTGGGTCCCAAATAATATTATTAATAATATTAGCAATCCAAAATAGCAATCAAACATAATAACACAAATATTTACATAGAAAACCCTTTCTCTTTGAAAGGAAAAAATCACGGGACAAACTCCGAATAATTTCACTACTATCAAATCAATTATAATAATTCTTGTGTATATTTCACGGCTAAAGAAAAATTTATCTTGTTTTTCTTTACTCTCTCTCACGCACACACACTAATTATCCCTTTCAAAGGCGGCAACACTTTGCTCTCTCCTTTTTATTTTCTTCTCCATGCACATCTCTCTTTTGGTTTTCTTCTTTTTCTCTAAGTGGCTCCCTCTTGGTTGCTCTCTCTTCTTTTTCTTTCTTGTGCAGCTTCCTCTTTCTTTGCTCTTGCACATACTCTCTTTGTGTATTCTCAAAGGCAGCAGTACCTTACTCACTCCTTCCTCTTGCATTCCTCCCTAGCGAAAATCCATTTTCTCTCTCTTGGTTTCACGCTTTATTTTACCTCCCCATAGGAAGGACCCTTGAGCTAAAGCCAAAGCCATCAAATTCTTTGTAGTATTGTCTATTTATAAGATTCTTTTACTATTCTCTCTTGGACTAGAAATACATTACCTCTTTAACAAGGAATCTAGTCTCTCTTGGATTAGGAATACATTACTTCTTTAACAAGGAATAAACTTCATTTCATACTAAGGAATAGTCTTTCCTTCTATAATAAGGAAGCCCAAATTAATTTTTCCTTCTTTAACTAGGAAACCTAATTGACTTTTCAAGTCATAATTGGAATTTGAGGCAATTTCCCAACAATCTCTACCTTGACTCAAATTTCATCAATTGTCCTAAACTATCTTTTTTCCTTTTGGGATAGCTCCTACCTTAATCAAGTAGTCATCTTTTCCTCTTGGAATAGCCCCACCTTAATCAAAGCAATTCATTCTCTTCCATCTTAATTCACACAAAGAGTCATCCACTAAATCAACCAAGTTCTAATACCACTGTTGGTCTATTCTTTCACAGCATTTTGCGTAACTGATCTTAATAGAGTTAATTGAATAACTCTCAATACCTGTCTATCAAGAAGTTTTCATTATTCATCCTTCATAGTATCAAGTTTCTTTCCTAAAAGAGGTAGATGCAACTTCTTCCCACAGAGATAATCTTCAATTTGCATCCTCCAATATCCAAAGCCTGTTCCATCAAAATTTTCAATTCCTGAAGCATTGTCTTCTTCTCCGGCCATCACTTCTACTCTAACCTTAGCTCTGATACCACTTGTTAGGTTCCAAATAATATTATCAACAATATTAACAATCCAAAATAGTAATCATACATAAGAACACAAATATTTACACGAAAAACCCTTTCTCTTTAAAAGGAAAAAACTACAGGACAAGAAATACATTAATATGGCCATGTACTCATTTGAAGTAGGGCTCGATGACAACACAACCTTATCTATGAAACTATCTCAAATTTATTTTATACTTGCAGTCTTGAATTTCTTTAATTTTGTAGGAATAGGTTGGTGTGATCTTATCCGAATAATTAAATATTGTTTACCAGGCACATTTGGACGGTATTTTAATACATCAGGAAAGATGTCAATTGGTGGTAGCTGAATTTGAGCCCTGGCGAGTGGATTTACTAGAGTCAATTCTGGAGACCCATCGACCATGAGTATCCAACCATATGAACATCCTCGTAATAACTTTCCCTTCAATTCTGGGATTTCCAAGTTATATTTCTTATTTTCTAATATGCTGAAAAATCTACAACAGGTTTCACTTGCATTTGGAATCATTAACCATGGTACTTGACTAAGTTGGTGGTTTGGCACCTTTGGTAGCATGAATTGCAATGCCTTACAAGTTGAGCGCAATCGTACATAATCAGCATAGATTATGAGTCGCTTTCCCAATCTCAAATATCAAATGCTCTGGAAGATCTAACAACTGACATCCACTTTAATCTGAAGAGAAATAAAAAAGCAATTTACTAATGTCATGACTTTTGTAATCCTCATGGATTTTAGATTCTTACCAAACCATAATGAAGATGCAGATGATTTGACAATTAAAAATCTAAAAAAGCTTAAATACATAAAAAGGAATCAAGAAAGAATTCTAATATTTTAGACTTCAATAGATTAAAATAACATCTATCGCAGAAAAAGTAGACAATGAAATGACATAAGTACATAACACATAAGACTTGTGAGGAATTTAGCAATTGCACTTCAATTAGTAGGATAAGATTTTAATAATAAACTTAGGGTACGTTTGGTACGCTGTAATAGCTCCTATAATGGCATAGTTATTCATGTGTAATATCAATTCGGTCATTTGGTTGCATCTTTATTACATGGATTAGTTATTACATTAGAATAATTATTTTTTAAATTGAAGAATAGCCATTCCTCTTTAAAATGGATGTAATAACTATTCCTTAGTGCATATAATAAGTTTTAAAATTAGTATATTTCTAAAAATATAAAGTTTCCTTATACATTATTTTTTACAAGCTTTCCATATGTAACAACCAAACTTATGAATAGTAATAGTTATTCCATTACCATGTCTTCTATTACTAGTAATAAAAATTACTATTCCTAATGTAATCAACATTCAGTATACCAAACGCCCCTTAAAAATCCTCTTATCCAAGACTAGAAGCAACTAAGGGGCATACGAAGTGGTGCATATTTAAGTCCAAATTTCAGTATCAAAATTTAATGGAAAAAGATACTATGCTCAAATGTTTATGAAGGATATAGGGCGGTATTGGTAGAAACTTCAATGCAATCAGGATTAATATTTTAAATATTTTTTTATATAAATTCCACTATTTTAATGATCATTGAAGGTTTATTTTAATTTCACTTCAAAACTTTTAAAGTCCTTTCATGCATTTAAAAGGAGGAAAAGAATGCGTGTGGTTGACTCTAATTTATCTATTGAGGAAATGTTTATTGTTATTGTTTTATCATGCATTTAAATTTTTCATGGATGATAAATAATCCTACAGAGTGAATGAAACTGTGACGTCCATATCATGTACCTGATTTAATCCTTCCATATCAAATCAACATCTTTCGTTTGCCTCCCATAAAAAAAAAAAAAAAAAATTAAAAAAAAATAATAATAAAAAAAACATCTTTCGTTTGCCCTCAAAATTTCTTAATTACAATCTAGACATGCCACCTTATACGGAGAGACAAAGAGAACTAAAACAGTAAAACTCTCAAAACATTACCAAAAGAAGAGTGCAAACAAAAGAAAAGAAACACCATTTGAATGTACGCTAAAAGGAACATCCACAAAAATAGGTAGAAGAGTACCGAGACCCCCTAAAGAGTCCTTTAGGTATGCTTGAGAAAACAGAGCAGAAATTGTAGGAAAATAATTCACAGTTAATATCTTTAAAATCGAACTTATATCATCCTCTACCACAAGTGGGAGCTATCGTGGATGTATATTTTTCATTTATAGCAAAATGTTCAGGCTGTACAAGTAAGTTCTACCTTGGATTAGGATCCACTAAGAACTTCACAGAATTAACTCTAAGAGGAATAGAGAAAATTCATGAACACAAATTTAAATATTTTCCGCATACTTAGAATGGATCAATGGAAAACAAAATTCGAAACAAATTCAATGAAAAAATGACATGTTAAGGACTTAATTAGTAGCCACACTTCCAAGCCCTTCCTGCTTTCATGTTCATATACACTTCAAACTCATTGTTCAATCAAAGATATTCATTCACACTTTAAAATTACGCCATCATTGCTCCACTACAGTCACAAACAACCCTTTTATTAAGTTGCTGTGTTGTATTTTCTTATGATCTGAACTGGGTCTTGTCTAACAAGGGTTGTGCTGCTTTTTTGTCGAGGGTACAGACAACAGTTGTGAAGATGGCTAGACTGGAGTGGAGAATATATGGAGGATTTATGAAATCATCCCATTGTGCAATGTAAGAAGCTAGATAGGATTGTTTTGTTGTATTTGGTGACATGCTGCGTATTTTCATGCTGCTGGACTCAGGCTGCTTTATATATATATATATATATATAAATATATTACAAAAAAGAAAAAGAAAAGGAACAGCCCTCTAACTAAAATTGTTCCTTAAATCTCAAAATCCCAACTTTTTGATAGAATGATCGGCTTCAAATCCTCCCCTGCCCTGCAACTGTTAAATTGTTTTTGACTCTCGGGTTAAATTTCACATTCTCAAAATAAATAACTAACCAAAATAATATTTGCTATTCTACAGTTCCTATATGTAAATTCAACACTAAAAGTCTAAAACATATACTCTAAAGTTCTAAACCACTACCTTCAAATTTAAACCTGAAAAACCACTTAAATTTTCTCAGTACTATAATTCCAACTACACCAATTCCCTTTAACTTTTTTTTCTCAAAGAAACACTAATTCTCAAAACAATTTTTCTTTTTAATAAAAAAGGTATCATTTAAAAAAAATTAAATAAAATAAAAACCATCAGTGTAAAAAAAAAAAAAAAAAAAAAAAAAAAAAAAAAAAAAAAAAAAAAAAAAAAAACATCAGTGAATTAAAGCATCAGGATTACGTTGACATAGAGATAATTCGAACTAGTAACCAACAGATCAAACAGTGAACCTTAATTCAACAAAGAAAAATTACAATCAATCAGAATTCGTACCTTTGGTTACAAGCGCCATCATGATTTTGCGTATAGCTGAGGACCAGCGGCAATTATTCTTAGGGAAAGACAGTGTGTATAGTTGAAGACCAGTAGCAACTATTCTCAGGAAAAGATAGAAAGTAGTAAGCTGTGCAAATGAGAAGGTGCTTCTTATCGTTCTATTTAATGAATGGGGCACACATTAACCGCATATATAAAGGAATACTTTATTAGTTTTGCTTTGCTTTTTCACTTCACTAGACAGCAGTGACACTTATGGGAAGAAGAGAAACGCATCTGACAAATTAAAATTTTCCAAAAAAACTAAACTATCCTTCACTCATTTCTCCTCCTCCTCCTCCTCAAAAGTTGAAACACAAGTTACACCACTGAAACAAGTTAACTGAGAGCATCACTCTACCACCAAACAACCTCTTACAAAAATTCTCATTACAAAAAAATCCTCTTACAAAAATTACACCTCATACAAATTTCAGATGTTACTAGAACAAAACCAGAACATATAATCAATAAAAAAAAAATAAAAATTATGACTTAAATATTTTTTAAAAAGAAATCGATATGGGTTTTAAATACTTGTGAATCTCGGAGCCGAAAATGTTCAAAGCTGAACAACTATTTGTTGCTGACGACAGGAAGGGCCTTGAAATGGGTGCGTCAGTCAGGTGCGGTTCATGATCGGGTGTTCCTTGAAGCCATCCCCATTTCGTGCTTGAGTTCTCTTTGATTTCAGTGGTCTCTGTTTGTTGAGGAAATGAAAGAAAGAAAGAAAAAAATACAGAGTAAGAGATGGGATCTAAGAGAAAATGAGGGAAAGAAAGAAAAAAAGAAATGTAGCGAAACTGAAAGAGAAGAGACATTTACAATTGAAGACCAAGACTTCTACCTTTTTTCATTAAAAAAAGTCCAAGACTTTCCTCCCTTGCAGCAGTGTAGCAGTTGAAAGTAAGACAAAATTTCTGAAACAAGTTTTACCTGTTACACCACAATTTCTGAAAAAAAAAATGTTGTCCTCATGTGGATACATGGTCAAAAAAGAACCACACAACAATTTTTTTTATTTTTTTTCGTAAAGGCCACAGTACACAGTGAATAATGCTATCAAACTTTTTGACCCCTTGGCTCCTGCTCTAAACTAATATCTAAGTTTAATGATTAAATAATGCTATCAATGCAACTTTTATAAGTATTTGTGAAATTATTTAAGTATTTATATTACAATTAATTATTTTAATTATAATGAAATTTATTGTAAAATTTATTATAAGTATTTGTGAAAAACTAAATTTATTGTGAAATTTATTATAAGTATCAATTGTGTCTATTATTCACGTCACCTTATTTTTGCGGTGCGATTTAGAGTTTTGCCAAAACTATAACTATACCACACCTTATTTTTGCAGTCACATATACGATACTTTGTATAAGATGCATTTTGAAGTCGGTATATTTTTCAAATTTTGGGCATTTCCTATTCATCCCAAAACTAATTTTTTCAATTTTTTTTTGGGCTAAGTTTTAAATTATTTAACTAGTTTTTTTTTTTTTTTTGGGTTGGCTTTTCTAGTCAACACTTGCTAGGGTTAGCAAACTTTTTTTTTTTTTGAAAACTAGGGTTATTAAACTATTAATAATATATTTAATATTAAAAATAAATAAATATATTAATATATGGAGAGGGTACGGTGCGGTGAGGTTTGTGCGGTTTTCTTATTNAAAAAAAAAAAAAAAAAGTATAAAGATAAACATTTTTGGGATATAAAAGTATAAAGATAAACACTTTTGGGATATCTATTTGCCCCGATCTACTCAGTCATGGAAATCTTGCAAGTCATCGAAGCTTGCAAGTGCCCTCATGCGCCACCCAAAGAAGTTGCACCTCAGTCACGTGCCTCATGTGCCAGCCTTTGGTCCCTGCTGATGTCATCCATGATGTCATCACTACCACGTCAGCCCTAGCTGACATCATCATTGTGTCATCTGCTTACATCAGCCGCCACATCAACAATTGACCGTCGCCAGTTAGAGTTGACTTTGATTGTTGACTTTGACCGTTACTAGTTGACTTTTACTGTTGACTTTTTTACTATCTAAGTGCTCCTTACTCAGTTTTTCACGTTGATTTCATTTTTACAATCTATTTTTGCATATTTTGCCTCTAAATGGATAAAAATGATATTTTTCTTCCTCGCCCCATTAATGCTATATTGGAGGGGAATAAGAATTACTTATCTTGGTTTCAAGTTATATGCAGTTTTCTTAAGAGTCGCATGCTTTGACAATATTGTGTTGGTACAATCACTATTCCTGTCAAGAAGGCAGCTGAAGAAGACACTGCCTTCATCAGTCGCATGGTTGAATGAGATAGTCACAACCACATAATCCTCACTTGGATCTAAAACGCCTCCATTTCCTCCATCTCCAATCTGTTGGGTAGCTTTGATGATGCAAAATCTACATGAGATATGTTAGCCAAAAGATACTCCACTTCTCACTAGGGGTGTTCGCAGTGTGGTGCAGTGTGGTTTTGGGCTATTTTTAGCACCGTACTTTGTGGTGCGGTTTAGTTAAAACCATAACTACACCGCATCTTATTTTTGCGATCTCATGTGCAGTGTGGTGCGGTGTAGTGCGGTTTAGAGTTTAGCTAAAACCATAACCGCACCCCATCTCATTTTTGCGGTCACATATGCAGTGTGGTATATAAGATGTGGTTTGAAGTCGGTATATTTTTCAAATTTTGGGCTTTTCCTACCCATCACAAAACTATTTTTTTTCCTTTTTTTTAGGCTAAATTTTAAACTATTGAACTAGTTTTTCTTTATTTTGGGCTAGCTTTTCTAATCAACACTTGCTAGGGTTATCAAACTTTTTTTTTTTTTTTGAAAACTAGGGTTATTAAACTATTAATAATATATTTAATATTAAAAATAAATAAATATATTAATATATAGAGAGTGTGTGGTGCGATAAGGTTTGTGCGGTTTTCTTATTATAAAACCGCAAATCACACTGCACCATGCGGTGCAGTGTATTGTTACATACGGTGCGGTGCAGTTATGCTATTTTGTGGGCGGTTTTTGTGCGGTTTTTGTGGTTTATGCGATTTATGTGGTTTTGTGAACACCCCTACGCGTAACATTATTTTGTGACACTTAGTGGAAAAGTATAAATGAAGAGACTACAGATGTAAACAATATACATCTTCAAGAGGTAAAATCAAAATTTTAAAATTCTACGAAAAATAAAGATCACATCAATAAAAATCTTTAAATTTTAAGTTTTTATTGAGTGTGAATTTTGACAAATACACATTCGCACTACATTTTCTTCTTATAACTTCTATGCTTGTAACATTTCAAGATGATATGAAGTCAATAAGTATCATGACAATAAAATCTTGTTTCTTGCAACAATGACCAATTCCTTTTGAGTCCGCAATTTCTATTTGTATATGTGATGGCACGAGCTTGAGTCATTGCTTTTTTTTTCCTGGTCCTATACCACTAGCCTTATCATAGTAAGTATGTGAGAAGCCCAACCCTCAGTCCACCAACTTTTTGTTGGGACAAACCTGTGTGAATTGCTGGGGTTGTGTTGGTGCTCCGTTATATTTCTCAATAGATTTAGGGTCCTACATGGAGTTGACATTTATTTTATTTAAATAGTAAAATATTCAAATCCAAAATGAAAAAATAAAAATATTTTATTGATTAGTAGTGGGTTAGAGGTGTTAGAGATGTAGTGTCCTAAGACAATAAAACATAATTAGTAATTTTTAAAATTATTTTAAGTTTAAAAATAATACCTCGCTATTTTGTTTTTCAAATGTCGTAATAAGACTAGTTTGCTTTGGATTGAAAAAGTGTTATGATACATGATATGATATGGGAGATTAGATTTCAATTTTAGTGAAACTCTATTATTTCTATGGCAAAATTTTCTATTTTTTCAAGAATGCATGATATTCATTGGCATAGTATTGTCAAAATGATAGTATAACACTGACAAAAATAAAAAGTTGACAAACATCATATTAGTGATTTTTTAAGCAAAAGACCTAACATTTCAAATAAAATATTGGGTTCAATCTCATATCTATTGAAGTACAATTTTTCATTTTCTTTGCACCATTTGAGGAAGTTGGGTTTTCCTTCTCTTTCTCCTTCTCCGGACATGTAGAGATGTTATGGCCAACATGCTTACAAAACCCACAAGTTCTCTTTTGCTTTCCCAATTCTTTTCCACCTTTCATTTTTTTTTGCTTTGGGCGACCTTTCATCTTTGAGAGCGGAGGACAACGAACAAAACCATCTCCATCAATAGCATAATTAGCATTAGCATTAGCATCAACCAAATTTTCCTTGTCCACTAAATTTTCATCACTCAACACTATCAATTCTTTTCCACTTAATGATGTTTCACGACACCAACGTGGTGGAAGATACAAAGATGGAATTCGGTAACAATCTTTGTGAATGAATATACTAAGTATGTGACGACAAAGTATACCCCAAAATTCAAATTCTTGCAACTACAACTAGTCATCTCACCATCCATTCTTAGATGAGCTTTGCATCCACATCTTGTAGATATCCTATTTCGTTGCTCCTTAGATGAATCCACTCTTTTTAATTGTTGTCTACCTTCTCGGTGACAAAAGAAATCACGTCTTACATTTTCTCCATTTTTTGTGACAAAATGACTTTTTCGAATTGTAAAACCATATCGATTTGCATAATTTTTATAGAAAATGAAAGACTCTTCTTCACTAAGAAAACATTGACCAACAAAAGGTTCAAAGTCATTTTCTATTGAATTAGTATCTTCATTTTCTTCAATAACTCCTATTTCTTCCATTGGATATTCATTCCAAACCACTAATTCCTCCCCACAAATGTCATTATTTTCTCCATCATTTGGAAGCTCATTTAAGTCAACACAATTCCTTGAAACACTTTGATAAATCTCACTTGCAATGACAATATCATTCATTTGTTCTATGTTGTAACAAGGATTAAAAAAAAAAAAATCATCATCATATTCAATTATAAATGAAATATAAACTATAAATAAAATAAAATAGAATAAAATAGTATACTTTCTTGAGGTAATTCATTTAAGTCAAAACAACTCATTAGAACAAATTGATGAATCTCACTTGCAACAAAATTCTCATCCATTGATTCTACAATAATTTAACAAAAATGATAAATAAATATTAACATCATATTTCAATATATTTGAAAAATAAATTAAAAACAAAAGAAATATATGTACCTTATTTATAATTTCTTGAACGCTATATTCTTGTCTTTGATCATTCATTGAACTCTTCTCAACAAAATTCTCATCCATTGAGTCTACAATAATTTAACAAAAATGATAAATAAATATTAACATCATATTTCATTATATTTGAAAAATAAATTAAGAACAAAAGAAATATATGTACCTTATTTATAATTTCTTGAACACTATATTTTTGTAGACATTTTTTGACCAGTCAGTGAACTCTTCTTTCTTTCTTGTCTTTTTGTTGAACATTAAACTATTCTTTTAGTTTTTTCTATGATATTGGTAAAGTGGAAGAGTGGGAAAAGTAAATATTGGTAAAGTGTTTTGGTGGGAGATGAAATAGAAAATAGAGGGAAAGTAAGTGGCAAAAAGAGGATTTTTGTCTTGTTAAAAAAATTGAGGTTAGATCCGGCTGGTTGGAGGGCCGATCCAAATTGTTAAAAAAATTGAGCTTAGACCGTTAGAGGACAGATTAGTTGGAGGGCAGATCCGGATTGTTAAAAGAATTGGAGGCCATATTTGTCATTTTGCTTTATTAAATCAGAAAAGTACTCTTTGTACAGATTTTTCAACTTCCTATACATAAAACCATCCTACTATCATTGGCTTACCGTGTGCCCTTAGGGCACACGGTAACAATGAATTTTCAGTCTCATCCAATAAAACTAGCCTAGGCCCATGCGCTTTATGCGTTCAATGAGGCCCTTTTTGTAGCCCAAAAAAATTGTGTTTTTATTTTATATATATAATTTTTATTTTGATAACCTAATTTATAAATAGGTAAAAAATTTTCATAAAAAATAGATAAAATAATTTGAAAATCAACAAAGTAGCCCTATTTTTTAGGAAATATTTTAGTGGGAGTTAGAATTGTATTTTTATTGAATTATCCTTTAATTTGTCTCTACTTAAACATAGAAATGTAGAAGCATTTAAAAAAAAAAAAAAAAGAGGATCCCAAATAAGAAAAACCTCTTAAATGGTAATATAGATTAAAAAAAAAAGGTGCTTCAATTTAATTTAATTTAGGTTTTTTTTTTCTTTTGGAGTTGAATAATTTTTGTGGATAGGTTGTGTTGTGACAGTTTAATAATTAATAGATTTTTTTGAGAAGATAATATTAAATAATTAAAATTAATAAAATTAATAGTTTAAATGTAAATGCTTGTTTAGAAGTTTTTTTAATTACAAAACTCATTTGTATTTCAATATTGTATTGACTCTTCTTCTTCATTTTTTTTTTTTCTATTTCTATATACAAAATAACTATTTGAAATATACACCAACTCTAGTGTAAGAGTTTCAAGTTTAAACACCTAAAGAGTTAAAGNTAGTATAGATTAAAAAAAAAAAGTGCTTCAATTTAATTTAATTTAGGTTTTTCCTCTCGGAGTTGAATAATTTTTGTGGATAGGTTGTGTTGTGACAGTTTAATATTTAATAGATTTTTTTGAGAAGATAATATTAAATAATTAAAATTAATAAAATTAATAGTTTAAATGTATGCTTGTTTAGAGTTTTTTTTTTTAATTAAAAAACTCATTTGTATTTCAATATTGTATGGACCTTTTTTTTTTTTTTCCTATTTCTATATACAAAATAACTATTTGAAATATACACAAATCTAGTGTAAGAGTTTCAAGTTTAAACACCTAAGGAGTTAAAGAACATTTTTTTAGAATTATAAACTTATGTAAAATAAAGATAAACATACAAACATGTGAGGAAGAAAATGGTGATTTATAACAAGTCTCATTCGTTCATAAGGTCCGTCCATTGCAACTACGTCCAGTGTAACCTTTAGAAGGGGGATAATAGAGAGATACATCGCAAATATGAAAAGGATCCGTCCATGAAGATTTGATCATCCATGGAGATTCCATCATCCACACAACAAGAAAGTATGGACAACCAACTAACACTTCGTAAAATTTAAGTGCCCCCCTAATTATAATTGGTTAGACCACTATCCCTCATCTCGGGATGTGAGGTGAATCATCCCGAAATTCACTTCACGCTTCCCACTAAGTCCACACATCTCCCATGATGTTAGTGGCACCAACAAGTAGACCTTCTTTTTTCCAATCTTTTTCTCAAAAAAAAAAAAAATGTAGCAGTTCTTTTCTAGACTATTTAAACCAATAGGATTCCTAGCTATGCATTTTTTTTAGAGTTTCAGCCTATGACGTCTACTCCTGATAATAGCTATTTATTATCAGACCAAGATACCAATTGATTTTTTTTATAGGTAGGGATTGAACCCCAAATCTCTTATTCAACTATTAGAAACTTTACTAGTTAAACTAACCGAAACCCACTAATTATGCATGTATGCTAAAGAAAAATAGAGAAAGGGTCATAGGGTTGGAGGCGGCTCCAACCTTTCTCATTAGGTATTTACTTCATCTATTATGTCCAATGTTTTTCATTTGAATATTAAACTTAGAAGCTAATAATTAGTAATAAAGTTAGGTATTCACTCCATCTATTACCTCCTTTCTTCTTCTTTTGAATAACCTTAGAAGCCAATAATATGTAATAATTTAGATTAGTAAAATACTTTAGACTATTTTCAACCTTTATTTCGAACTAAATGATTTATTTTAATTCGTTTTAGTGAAGATATTTAACATTGCTAACTATCAGGTGTATTGTACGTATTTGCAACTAGTATAATATATATATCTATATAATAACTAATAGCCGAAACATTTGACTTTTTGTTGACCAGTCCTCATTGCGCCATGTGGCTACATAAATTAATGTCATGTCTTCCATTAAAAACACAAAACAATGTATCTTTTCATTTGGTTCTTATATAAACCATTTCAGTACAATTCTTTTGCTATTGTTGCCTGTTTGTGTTCAATTGCATTGTTCCTGCCAGTAGTTATAAATTTTACACATTTCCTAATAAATTTCAGTTTATATTTCTTGAGACAAAACTCAAAAACTTCAAGTTCATTCTGATTCTTCACCTTCTCTCTATGTACGGTGGAGAACCTTTGGTTTTCACAAATATATTTTTGGCAGGTTTTAACGCTATATTCCATTATAGGTTTTTTGGTTTTATTATTTGAGTTTTAAAATCTTCCTCCACAAATCCTAAAGGTAGGTGCTCCACAAATTTTAAACGCATGCAACATAGTAACGTCTTCTCCTGTGTCTCCAGTCCGCTTTTTTCTTCTTAGAAAGTGTTAAATAGCTTTTTCTTTCTTCATTTCTTTTTTCGATTAGGTTTCTGTGCGTGGCATATGGGAGATACTTTGTAACCATTCTAATTGCATATTTTATTGTAAAAA